>NW_007260173.1:4931-15642 GCF_000164805.1 Carlito syrichta | reverse complement strand
TTCCCATTGGCTTCCTCTTGGAAAAGGGAAGGTGTGACTCTCAAACCATCGGGGGGGGGGGCAGGTGACACATGCCTGTCTCCTCGGCACTCAGGGAGGCTGAGATGGGAAGATGGCAGGAGCCCAGGGCCTGAGACCAGGCACCACACCTGGCTAATATTTGGATTTATTTTTGATGGCCTAGAAAAGGTATCGCCCAGTGTCCCAGGCTGGTCTCAAACCCAAAGGCTCAGACCATCCACTCTTCTTGGCCTCCAAAGTGCCAGGATGACAGGTTTAGCACCTGAGCTGGCCTGTTGTTGTTGTGGTGGTGGTTGGTATTATTATTCGGAGTGGGAATTACACTCTGTTGCACAGGCTTGAGTGCAGAGGCCCACTCTTGGCCACTGAGACCTCCACCCAATGGGCTCTGGTGATCTTCCCACCCCGACCTCCCGAGTGGCTGGAATGATAGGCGTGCGCCATCATGCTCAACTCATATTTTTGACTTCTTGTAGAGACGAGGTCACCCCAAGTTTCCTGGGCTGGTCTTGAACCAGAAGGCTCAGGCCATCCTCTTTCTTCGACCTCCCAGAGTGATGGGATAAGAGGTGTGAGCTCCTGCACCCGCCTCCACAACTCACTTGGGGTCCCACCATGAGGCCCATTCTTTTTTTTTTTTTGTGAGTTGGAGTCTCACTCTGTCACCCAGACTGGAGTGCAGTGGCCGCTCCCGGCCACCGCAACCTCGCCTGCTGGGCTCCGGTGATCCTTTCGCCTCAGCCTTCCAAGTAGCTGCAATTACAGGCATGAGCTACTAGGCCCGGCTGCTTTTTGATTTATTGTAGAGATGAGGTCTCGCTGCCCAGGCGGGTCTCGAACCCGTGGGCTCAGGCAATCCACTCACCTCAGCCTCCCAAAGGAGTGGGATTACAGGCTGAGCCACCGAGCCCGGCTCGAGGCCCATTCTTTTCTGAAAACCTGGACACTGGTGGAAGTTCCAGGGGCAGGGGCATGTCTCTGCTGGGGCACCAAACCCGCATAGGCCTACTTCCCAGGGTGGACCTGCTTGCTTCTCACAGGGGCAGCTACATGGAAAGGGAGGTCATGACTCTCAAAACTTTGGGGAGGCGGGGACAGCCAGGCCACACATGCCTGTCTCCTTAGCACTCAGGGAGGCCAAGATGGAAAGATGGGCAGATCTCAGGAGCTCGAGATCAAGCTGGACACCATAGGAAGCTCCCATCTTGACCATAAGCAAAACCCAGAAAACTTTGGGTGAGGCTAGACTTCAGCAGAAGGATCACCTCTGGCCTAGAGTTCAAGACTAGGGAAGAAGACCAGGATGTAGACCAAATGGAAAGCCTATGATTGCAGCAGTTTTAGAGGTCCAGGCTGAGAGGATGGTCTGAGTTGGGTGGTTAGAATGCAGCCTGGGCAACCTAGTGAGGAAAGAAAAGACAGAAAGAAAGAAAGAAAGAAAGAAAGAAAGAAAGAAAGAAAGAAAGAAAGAAAGAAAGAAAGAAAGAAAGAAATTCTCCTGCAAATATTTTGCCATCTGTCCTTCCCCCGCCCCCTGCCACATGTGAAAGTCTCCCAAGGTTGGCACCTTCTAGCCACAATCCCTCCCAATGGCTGTCCCCACTTTGGTGCGTGAGTTCCCGAGGTTCCATGGCCGGGTTCCTGGCAGCTCTCCTCTCCGAGGTGAGAAATGTGTCCAGACCTGCCTACCCTACGACGCTCTCACCCAGATCAGAGTGCAGGGGCCCGCTATTGGTCACTGTGGCCTCCACCAGCTGGGATCTGGTGATCCTACCACTGTGGGCTCCCGAGTGGCTGGATCAACAGGAATATGCCACCTCACTCGGCTCATTTTTTTGACTTCTTGTAGAAATGAGATGTCGACAAGGTGTCCATGCTGGTCTTCTACCCAGGTGCTCAGGCCATTCTCTTGCCTCGGCCTCCCAGAGGGCTGAGATGACAGGTGTGAGCACCCATGCCTGGCATCCACACCCCTCTCAGGGACCCACTGCAAAGCCTGTTCCATTCCGATGACCTGGGACCCCGGAGAGGGGTGCCAGAGAGGCCCGCCGAGTCCTCTGTAGGGGGAGTGCATGGTGCAGGGGCAAGTCCCTGCTAGGGTGCTCAACCACCTCCCTCTTTGTTCCCAAGGGTGGATCCACTTGCTCCTCCAAGAAGCCACCTTGGGGAAAGGGAGGTCATGACTCTCAAAACTTTGGGGGGTGGGGACTGCCACGCAACTCACGCCTGTCTCCTCAGCACTCAGAGAGGCCAAGACGGGATGATGGCTGGATCTCGATAGCTCGAGACAAGGCTGGACACCATAGCAAGCCCCCATCTCGACCTTAAGCAAACCCAGAAGACCTTGGGTGAGGGCAGACCTCGACAGGCGGATTGCTTCCAGCCCAGAGTTCAAGACCAGGCAGGAAGATCAGGATGCCAAAGAAAGGAAAACCTGTGATCACAGCAGTTTGTGAGGCCTAGGCCAAGAGGATGGCCCAAATTGGGCGGTTTGAAAGTAGCCTGGGCAACCTCCTGAGGAAAGAAAAGAAAGAAATAAACCAATCCATTCTCAAGCAAACTTCCTACCCTCAGTGTTTCCCTGCCCATCCCCCCACATGTGAGGGTCCCCCAAGCTCAGAACCTTCCAGCCCCAACAAACCCCTGGCCAAAGGCTTCTCCTGCTTTGTTGCAGGGGTTCCCGAGTCTCCCAGGCTCAGTTCAAGCTGGCTCTCCTCTCTGAGGTGAGAAATTTGTCCCAGACAGGCTGAACATCTGACACAGCAATGAGGACCTTACGCCCTGAAAAGCCAAGGACACATTCATTACCCGGCAACATTTCTTCCCCCCAACTCCCTTTTCCCTGGATCTTAAGCCAGACACCCTGTGAACACATCACACGCAGTTGAGAATCTATGTATGATTCTGATGTTTTTGGAGACAGGTCTGGATCAGTGGCCCAGGCTGGGGCCTGGGGACACGATCATCATTCTCCACCAGCTTCAAAATCGCGAGCTCTGGTGATCCTCCCTCTTCAGCCTCCAGAGTGACTGAGAAGATGGGCACCTCAGCCCCAGACTCCTAGTGTGAATGGGTGTGGAGATGGGGTCTCCCTCCCTGGCCTGGGCTGACCTTGGCCTCCTGGGCTCCAGCCATCCTCTCGCACCGGCCTCCCAGAGCTCTGGGATTCCACATGTGGGCTGCCACACCAGGTCTTCTAATTCGTTTTCAACGAAGGTTCAAGGCTGGGTTCGGGGGCTCAGACTTGACATCCCAGTGCTTTGAGAGGGCAAGGCAAGTGGCCGAACTGAGGCTGCAGGCCAAGATGTATCCAGGGAACTCTGCGAGACCTCCTTTCTACCCTCCATCCCAAATGCGTTGAGCGTGGTGGCAAGCGCCTGTCATTCCGGCTCCTCAGAAAGCTGGAGAAAGGCTTGCTTGGGGCCCGGCAGACAGAGGCTGTGGTGGCCAGGACCGAGCCACCACCTAAAGCTTGAGTGACAGAGTGAGACTCGGACTGAAAAACAAGGAAAAAGAAAAAAAAAGAAGAGCATCCATTTGTGTATGGAGTTGTCATCATCGTGAACAGACCTAGATCATTTGGAAAGGAGACCCCAGTCTTGGGCCAAGATTTCCCAAAAAACAGTTGATCGGCAGTCAATTGGCCTGTGGCTTTGGAGGCATAGGCGGGGGACCACTGGAGCTTGGGAGTTCAAGACCAGCCTGGGCCATGAGTGAGACCTCGTTGCTCCCTGGAATGCAAACACTGGAGTTGCATGTAGTGGTGCGCATGGTCCCAGCTACACGGGATGTGGTGACCTCTGTCCCATGGCATTCCTTTGCATTGCCCCCAACAACAGAATGTGTGAGTCCAGGCCTGCCACAGTGGCTCACAGTCGTCATCCCTGTACCCTGGGAGGTAGAGGCAGGAGGCTGCTTGAGCACAGCCCGGGTGCTGAGACCAGCCCGGGTGAGGTGGCCAGACACTGTCTCAGTGAGGGGTCCCCAAAATCAAGTCAGGCATGGTGGCTCCCAAGGTCCTAGCTGTTCAGGTTATGAGGCAGAAGGACTGCTTGAGCCCAGCAGGTCGAGGTCCTGGGAGCTACAATCATTCCGCTGTGCCCCAGACCACCTGACGGAGACTCCAGCATTAAAAAAGTCACCTCTCACGTACATCAAGATGGGCATCCATGGCTTGCCAGGGAAAGTTCTAAGTGGGCGGGAAACGATTGGGTGATTGGGAGAAAAAGGGACCCTTCACCCACCCAAATGTGCTAGACAGGGTGACTGAAACCTGGGCTGGCCATGACATTCCCAAACCACTATGATCATTCTGTGCCCTACATCCGTCCTAATTTGGGGCTGTCTGTTCCATGAGCTAACATGCGTCTTTGCTGTGGGGCATGAGTGTGGAGGGTGGAGGCAGGCCTCCTGGGGTGCAGGACCGAAGGCACCGGGTTGCCCAACCCTTCACCTGCCTCGATTCCAAGGGTGGTCTTCCTTGCTCTTCCATTGGCCACCTCATGGAAAGGGAGGGTGTGACTCTCAAACCATCACAGGGGCCAGCCGGGTGAGTTGCGCCTATCTCCTTGGAACTCAAGTTTGCCAAGATGGGAAGATGACTGGAGCCCAGGATCTGAGACCAGGCACCATGCCTGGCTAATATTTGGATTTATTTTTGATGGCCTAGAAAAGGTATCCTCCAGTGTCCCGGGCTGGTCCCGAACCTGAAGACTCAGGCCATCCACTATCCTCAGCCTCCAAAGGGCTGGGATGACAGACTGAGGCCCTGAGCCAGCCTGATATTGTTGTTGGTGGTTGGTATTATTATTCTGAGTGGGAACCTCGCTCTGTCACCCAGGCTGGAGCACAGAGGCCCACTTTTGGCCACTGAAGCCTCCACCCAATGGGCTCTGGTGATCCTCACACCTCGACTTCCCGAGTGGCCAGAATGATAGGCGTGAGCCACCATGCTCGACTCATATTTTTGACTTCTTGTACAGAGGAGATCTCCCCAAGGTTCCCTGAATGGTCTCAAACCTGGGGACCCAGGCCATCCTCTCACTTCAAACTTCCAGAATGCCAGGATAAGAGGCATGAACTCCTGCAGTCTACCTTCACATCCTTCTTGAGCACCACAGCGAGGCCCTCTCTCTTCCAAAAATCCGGACACTGGTGGCAGTTTCAGGCACAGGGGCATGTCTCTTCCAGGACAACAAACCCACCATAGGCCTACTTCCCCAGAGTGGACCTGTTCGCTTCTCCCAGGGGCCACCTCATCGAAAGGGAGGTCGTGACTCTAAAAACTTCATGGGGGCGGGGATGGCCGGGCGATATACGCCTGTCTCCTCGGCACACAGGGAGTCCAAGATGGGATGATGGCCGGATTCCGGGAGCTCAAGCAAGGCTGGACACCATAGCAAACCCCCATCTCGACCTTAAACAAAACCCAGAAAACCTTGGGCGAGGACAGACCTCAGCAGAAAGATCACCTCTGACCCAGAGTTCAAGACCAGGCAGGAGGCCAGGATGGTGATCAAATGGAAAACCTGAGATCACATCAGTTTGGGAGGTCCAGACCAAGAGGATGGCCTGAGTAGGTGGTTAGAGAGTAGCCTAGGCAGCCTAGTGAAGAAAGAAAAGACCGAAAGAAAGAAAGAAAGAAAGAAAGAAAGAAAGAAAGAAAGAAAGAAGGAAGGAAGGAAGGAAGGAAGGAAGAAAGAAAGAAAGAAAGAAAGAAAGAAAGAAAGAAAGAAAGAAAGAAAGAAAGAAAGAAAGAAAGAAAGCAATTCATTCTCCTGCAAATCTTTTGCCATCTGTCCTTTCCCCCCCACACCCCCACATGTGAGGGTCTCCCAAGGTTGGCACCATTTAGCCACAATCCCTCCTAATGGCTGCTCCCACTTTGGTGCGGGATTTCCTGAGGTTCCGTGGACAGGTTCCTGGCAGCTCTCCTCTCTGAGGTGAGAAATGTGCCCAGGTATGCCAACCCTATGACCCTCTTGCCCAGGTCGGAGCACAGGGGCCTACTATTGGTCACCATGGCCTCCCAGGTTGGGATCCGGCAATCCTACCATTGCAGTCTCCCAAGTGGCCGAATCAACAGGAATTTGCCACCTTGCTCGGCTCATTTTTCTAAACTTTTTGTAGAAACGAGATGTCGCCAAGGTGCCCATGCTGTTCTTGAACCCAGGTGCTCAGGCCATTCTCTCACCTCGGCCTCCCAGAGTGCTGAGATGACAGGAGTGAGCACCCACACTCAGCCTCCACAACCCTCTCGGGGCCCCAACGCAAAGCCTGTTCCATTCCAATGACCTGGGAACCCAGAAAGGGGGGCCAAAGAGGCCCACAGAACCCTCCATGGGGGAAGCACATGGTGCAGGGGCGTGTCCCTGCTAGGGCACTCAATCGCTGCCCTCCTCATTCCCAATGGTGGATCCACTTGCTCCTCCAAGGAGCCGCCTCGGGGAAAGGGAGGCCATGACTCTCAAAACCTTGGTGGGGTGGAGACGGCCGGGCAATGCACGCCTGTCTCCTTGGCATTTGGGGAGGCCAAGTCGGGGTGATGGCCCGATGTCAGGAGCTCAAGACCAGGTTGGACACAATAGTAAGCCCCAATCTCGACCTTAAGCAAAACCCAGAAGACCTTGGGTGAGGGCAGGCCTCGGCGGGAGGATTGCCTCTGGCCCAGAGTTCAAGACTAGGCATGAAGATCAGGATGTCGATGAAAGAAAGCCTGTGATTGCAGCAGTTTGTGAGGCCTAGGCCGAGAGGATAGCCTGAATTGGGCAGTTTGAGAGCAGCCTGGGCAAACTAGTGAGGAAAGAAAATAAAGAAAGAAACAAATCCCTTCTCAAGCAAACATCCTGCCCTCAGTCTTTCTCTGCCCACCCCCCCCACGTGTGAGGGTCCCCCAAGCTCAGCACCTTCCAGCCACAACAAACCCCTGGAGAATGTCTTCCTCCACCTTATTGCAGGAGTTCTTGAGTCTCCCAGGCCCAGTTCATGCCGGCTTTCCTCTCCGAGGTGAGAAATGTACCCCAGGCAGACTAATCATCTGACTCGGCAATGAGGACCTTTTGCCCTGAAAGGCCAGGGACACATTCATCACCAGGGGACAATTCTTTCCCCAATCCCATTTTTCCTGGATCTTAAGCCAGACACCCTGTGAACACACCACATGCAGTTGAGAATCTGTGTAGGATTCTGATGCTTTTGGAGACAGGTCTGGCTCAGTGGCCCAGGCTGTGGCCCGAGGACATGACCATAATTCTCTGCCAGCTTCAAAACTGTGAGCTCTGGTGATCCTCCCACTTCAGCCTCCGGAGTGACTGGGACGACAGGCATCTCAACCCCAGACTCCTAGTTTGGATGGGTGCAGAGATGGGGTCTCCCTGCATGGCCTGGGCTGACCTTGGCCTCCTGGGCTCCAGCCATCCTCCCGCCTCAGCCTGCCAGAGTGCTGGGATTCTACACGTGGGCCACCGCACCAGGTCTTCTGATTCATTTTTGACGAAGGTTCGAGACTGGGTCAGGCGGCTCAGACTCTTCATCCCAGTGCTTTGGGAAGCCAAGGCCAGTGGCCAGACTGAGTCCCTGGGCCGAGATGCACCCAGGCAACTTGGCGAGACCTTGTGTCTACCCTCCATTCCAAATGAGCTGAGTGTGGTGGCATGTGTCCGTCATTCCGGCTCCTCAGAAGGCTGGAGAAAGGTTTGTTTGGGCCTGGCGGACAGAGGCTGTGGTGGCCGGGACAGAGTCACTGCCCTAAAGCTTGGGTGATGGAGTGAGACTCAGACTCAAAAAAAAGAAAAAAAGAAGAGCATCCATTTGTGTATGGAGTTGGCATCATCGTGAATAGACCTAGATCATTTGGAAAGGAGACCCCAACCTTGGGCCAAGAGTTCCCAAAAGACAGTTGATTGGCACTCAATCAGCCTGTGGCTATGGAGGCATAGGCGGGGGACCACTGGAGCCTGTGAGTTCAAGACCAACCTAGGCTGGTCGCTTCCTGGAATGCAAACACTGGAGTTGCACTTGATGGTGCACATAGTCCTGGCTACACGGGATGTGGTGATCTCTGTCCCGGGGCATCCCTTTCCCTTGCCATGACAGAATGTGTGAGTCCAGGCAAACCACCATGGTTCACAGTTGTCATCCCCGCACCCTGCGAGGTAGAGACAGGAGGCTGCCTGAGCCCAGGGTTTGGAGACCAGCCCAGGCGAGGTGGCCAGACCCCGTCTCAGTGAGAGGTCCCCAAAATCAAATAAAGCATGGTGGGTCCCAGAGTCCTGGCTGCTCATGTTACGAGGCGGGAGGACTGCTTGAGCCCAGCAGGTCGAGGCCCCGGGAGCCACGATCGTTTTGCTGCACCCCAGACCACAGAACAGACTCCAGCGTTAAAAAAGTCACCTCCCACGTGCATCCAGATGGGCATCCATGGCTTGCCAGGGAAAGTTCTAAGTGGGTGGGGGACAATTGGGTGATTTGGAGAGGAAGGGGCCCTCCCTGCACCCGAATGTGCTAGACAGGGTGACCGAAACCTGGGCTGGCCGCGGCATTCCCGATCCGCCTTTATCCTTCTGTGGCTAACGGCCACCCTAATTCAGGGCAGTCTGCTCCATGAGCTAACAAGTGTCTTTGCTGTGGGGCCTGGGTGTGGAGGGTGGAGGCAGGTCTTCTGGGGCATGTGGCTGAAGGCACAAGATGAACCTCCCCCATGGCCAACTTTGAAACATCCCACGAACAACAGACTGGAAAGTGCCTTTTCCTCTTCATCCCTGAGGGTCAATCCTTGTGGTAGGTGGCAGGGGTGGTGGTAGTGGTGGTGGTGGTTTTCTCCAAAAGCATTATAATTGTATATAGATTCTCAACTCCACATGGTGTGTTCAAAGGGCAACTGGCTTTAGTGTCAGAAAAAATGACCAGAGCACAGGGGCTCGTTCTCAGTCACTGCAGCTGCCAATGACTGGGCTCCACCTATCCTCACACTGTGGCCTCCTGAGAGGCCAAGACGAAAGGTCTGTGCCACCCACCTAGGTTCATTTTTGTGTCTTTTGTAGAGACAAAGTCTGACCAAGGTGCCCAGACTGGTGTCAAACCTGGGTGCTCAGGAAATTGTTTTGTCTCAGCCTCCCAGAGCACCAGGATGACAGTCATGTGCCACCATGCTTAGCCTCCCACCATGAGGTCTGCTCCCTTCTGACAACCTGGGACCCTGGAGAGGGCAGCTGGAGTCACCTGCCGAGCCCTCCCCAGGGGAGCACCTATTAGATGGACGTGTCTCTACCGGGGCACCCACCCATCCTCCCTCCTTGTTCCCCAGGGTGGACCCTCTCGTTCCTCTGAGGGGACACCTCGGGGAAAGGGAGGGCATGACTCTCAAAACTTCAGGGGTGTGGGGAAGACCGGGCAACTCATGCCCATCTCTTTGGCACTCAGGGGGGTCGAGATGGGAAGTTGTCTGGAACCCGGGTGCTCCAGACAGGCTGGACACCATAGCAAGCCCCCAGCTTGACTCCAAGGAAAACCCAGAAAACCTTGGGTAAAGGACAGCCTTGGCAGGAGGATCACCTATGGCCTAGAGTTCAAACCAGGCAGGAGACCTGGATGTTGATCAGATGGAAAGTCCGCAATCTCAGAAGTGTGGGATGCCCATTCTGAGAGGATGACAGGAGCTGAACGGTTTGAGAGCAGCCAGGGAAACCTAGTGAGGAAAGAAAAGAAAAAAGGAAAGAAAGGAAGGAAGGAAGGAAGGAAGGAAGGAAGGAAGGAAGGAAGGAAGGAAGGAAGGAAGGAAGGAATCCATTCTCCTGCAAACCTTCTGCCATCAGTCCTTCCACCCTGCCCTCCTCACATGTGAAAGTCCCACAAGCTCAGTACCTTTCAAACCCAACCCCCCCAATGGCTGCCCCTGCTTTGGTTTGGGAGTTCCCAAGCCTCCCTGGCCGGGTTCCTGCAGGATCTCCTCTTCAAGGTGTGAAATATGCCCCAGGCAGGCTGACCCTCCAACTTGGCAAGGAGGACCTTCTGCCAAGAAAGTCCAGGGAATCATCCCTCAAGTGGGGACATTTCTTCCTACCAATCTCACTTTTCCTGACTTTAAATCCAGTCACCCTGTGAACACACCACGCACAGTTGAGAATCTGTGTATGACTCTCATGTTTTTGGAGACAGGGTCTGGTTCTGTGGCCCAGGCTGGGGCCCATGGACACGACTGTCATTCACGTCCTGCCTCAAAATCATGGGCTCCGATGATCCTCCCACTTCAGCATCCAGAGTTGCTGGGATGATGGGCACCTCGACCCCAGACTACCTGTTTGAATGGGTGTGGAAACGAGATTTCCCTATATGACCCTGGCTGGCCTTGGGTTCCTAGGCTCCAGCCATCCTCCCAAATCAGCCTCTCAGAGAGCTGGGATTCCAAACTTTGGCCACCGTGCCAGGCCTTCTGGTTCATTTTTGATGATGTATCAAGGCTGGACTTGGGGCTCAGCCTCATCATCCCAGCTCTTTGGGAGGCCGAGGCAAAGGGTCGACCTGAGTCCATGGGCCAAGATCCGTCCAGGCACCTTGGCGATATTTGTCTCTACCCTCCATCCCAAATGAGCCGAGTGTGGTGGTGTGTGCCTGTTGTTCTGTCTCCTCAAGAAGCTGGGGAAAGGCTCTCTGGAGCTCAGCGGGCCAAAGCTGCAGTGACTGGGAGCGATCC
>NW_007260173.1:3666-4911 GCF_000164805.1 Carlito syrichta | reverse complement strand
TGGAGGGTGGAGGCAGGTCTCTGGGGCATGTGGCTGAAGGCACAAGATGAACCTCCCCCATGGCCAACTTTGAAACATCCCACGAACAACAGACTGGAAAGTGCCTTTTCCTCTTCATCCCTGAGGGTCAATCCTCGTGGTAGGTGGCAGGGGTGGTGGTAGTGGTGGTGGTGGTTTTCTCCAAAAGCATTATAATTGTATATAGATTCTCAACTCCACATGGTGTGTTCAAAGGGCAACTGGCTTTAGTGTCAGAAAAAATGACCAGAGCACAGGGGCTCGTTCTCAGTCACTGCAGCTGCCAATGACTGGGCTCCACCTATCCTCACACTGTGGCCTCCTGAGAGGCCAAGACGAAAGGTCTGTGCCACCCACCTAGGTTCATTTTTGTGACTTTTGTAGAGACGAAGTCTGACCAAGGTGCCCAGACTGGTGTCAAACCTGGGTGCTCAGGAAATCGTTTTGTCTCAGCCTCCCAGAGCACCAGGATGACAGTCATGTGCCACCATGCTTAGCCTCCCACCATGAGGTCTGCTCCCTTCTGACAACCTGGGACCCTGGTGAGGGCAGCTGGAGTCATCTGCCGAGCCCTCCCCAGGAGAGCACCTATTAGATGGTCGTGTCTCTACTGGGGCACCCACCCATCCTCCCTCCTTGTTCCCCAGGGTGGACCCTCTCGTTCTTCTGAGGGGACACCTCGGGGAAAGGGAGGGCATGACTCTCAAAACTTCTGGGGTGTGGGGAAGGCCAGGCAACTCATGCCCATCTCTTTGGCACTCAGGGAGGTCGAGATGGGAAGATGTCTGGAACCCGGGTTCTCCAGACAGGCTGGACACCATAGCAAGCCCCCAGCTCAACTCCAAGCAAAACCCAGAAAACCTTGGGTAAAGGACAGCCTTGGCAGGAGGATCACCTCTGGCCTAGAGTTCAAACCAGGCAGGAGACCTGGATGCTGATCAAATGGAAAGCCTGCAATCTCAGTAGTGTGGGAGGCCCATTCTGAGAGGATGACAGGAGTTGAATAGTTTGAGAGCAGCCAGGGAAACCTAGTGAGGAAAGAAAAGAAAAAAGGAAAGAAAAGGAAGGAAGGAAGGAAGGAATCCATTCTTCTGCAAACCTTCTGCCATCAGTCCTTCCACTCTGCACTCCTCACATGTGAAAGTCCCACAAGCTCAGTACCTTTCAAACCCAACTCCCCCCAATGGCTGCCCCTGCTTTGGTTTGGGAGTTCCCAAGCCTCCCTGG
>NW_007260173.1:0-3172 GCF_000164805.1 Carlito syrichta | reverse complement strand
AAAGATGGTGGATCAGCAGACAATCATGCTATAGCTTTGGGAGGTCGAGGTGAGGGACCACCAGAGTACAGGATTTCGAGACCAGCCTGGGCCACATAGCGAGACCTCATCACTCCCCAGAAAGCAAACACTAGAGTCATGCATGGTGGTGCCCGCAGTCCTGGCTACATGGGATGTGGTTGCCTCCATCCCAGGGTGTTCCTTTGCATTGCCCCCGCCTACAAAATGTGCGAGTTCAGGCCAGGCACCCTGGTTCACGGCCATCAATCCTGCACCCCAGGAGACCGAGGCAGGAGGGTGCCTTGGCCCAGGTGTCAGTCACCAGCCTGGTCAATGTGGCCAGACCTCATCTCGGCGAGAGGTCCACAAAATCAAGTCTGGCATGGTGGCTCCCAGAGTCCCGACTTCTCAGGGGCCGAGGCAAAAATACCAACCTTAACCCACAGGACGAGGCCCCTGTGGATTAAGGGAAGGAGCCACGATCACAATGCCACATGCAACCCAGCCAACGATGACTCCAGCGTCAAGACACCTCCCACGTACACCATGACAGGCGTCCATGGTTCTCCTGGGTAGGGTGGGGTAAAATGTAGTGATCGGGAAAGCAAGTGGCCCTCCCCCGACCCGAAGGTGGAAGACCAGGTGACCAGAACCTGGGCTAGTCAAAGCGTTGCCAGATCCCTTTGGTGACTCTGTGCCTGATGGCTGCCCTAACTCGGGGCCATCTGTTCTGTGAGTTCACACGTGTCTTGCCATGGGGCACGAGTGTGGAGGGTGGAGGCAAATCTTCTGGGACACAAGGCTGAAAGTGTGGGATGGATGTGGCCAGTGGCCACCTTAGAAACCTCTGGCGAATAACTGACAGTAAAATGAATTTTCCAATCCCATCCCTGAAGTTGACTCCTCACGCTGGGTGGCAGGGGTGGTGGTAGTGGCAGTGGAGGTGATTATTATTATTTAGAGTTGGAATCCCACTCTGTTGCCCAGGCCAGAGCACAGGGGCATGCTCACGGTCACTGCAGACTCTGGCTGCCAGGCTCAGGTGATCCTCCCGCCTCGGTCCCCTAAGTGACTGGAACCACAAGCCTGTGACACCATGCCTGGCTAATCTTTGGATTCATTTTGGATAGCCAAGACGCAGTCTCGCCCAGTGTCCCAGGCTGGTCTCAACCCCGCAGGCTCAGGTCATCCACCCTCCTTGGCCTCCTAAGGACCGGGATGCCAGTCTAAGTCCCTGAGCCTAGCCTGTGGTTGTGGTGGTAGTGTTTGGTATTATTATTCTGAGTTGGTTTCCTATTCTGTCACCCAGGCTGAAGCACAGGGTCCTGCTCTCAGTCAGTGTGACTACCACCAGCTGGACTCCGGTGATCCTCCTGCCGCAGCCTCACAAATGGCTGAATCAACAGGTGTGGTGCCACCATGATTGGCTCACTTTTTGGCTTCTTGTAGAGATGAGGTCTTACCCAGATGCTTGGGCTGGTCTTGATCCCGGGGAATAAGGCCATCCTTTTGTCTCAGCCTCTCAAGCACCAGGATGACAAGCATGAACCCCCATGTCCAGCCTTTACACCCCTCTCAGGGACCCACCATGAGACCCACTCCCTTCAGATGACCTGGGGCCCCAGAGAAGGCAGTCAGATTCGACCACAGATCCCACCCTTGGGAAGGCCCTGGCTCAGGGCCATGTATCCAAGGAGGGCTCACCCCTCCATCCGCCTTGGTCCCCAGACTGGACCCACTCACTAATCCAAAGGTCGCCTCTGGGAAAAGGAGGGTGTGACTCTCAAACATTCATGGGGGGGATGACCAAGCAAATCAAGCCTGTCTCTTCAGCACTCAGGGTGACCAAGATGGGAAGATGGCCGGAGCCCAGGTTCTTAGACCAGGCTCGACACCATAGCAAGTCCCCACCTTGACACCAAGAGAAACCCACAAAATCTTGGATGAGGGCAGGCCTCGGCAGGAGGATCACCACAGGCCCAGAGTTCAATATGAGGCAGGAAGAACAGGATGTTGACCAAACTGAAAGCCTCAGCAGTTTGCGAGACTGAGGCTGAGATGAAAACCCAAGTTGAGCAGTTTGAGAGCTGCCAGGGCTACCAATGAGGACACAAAAGAGAGAGGGGAAAAGGAAGAAAAAAATCTAAGTCAACAAAGAAATCCATTCTCTTGCAAGCATTCTTCCCTCAGTACTTCCCCCATGCCCCCCCAAATACAAGGGTCCCACAAGCTCAGCAGCTTCCAGCTCCAATGTTCCCCCAATGGCAGCCTCCGTTTTGAGTGGTGGTGGTGCTGATTATTATTATTTGGAGTCGGAATCTCACTCTGTCTCCCAGGCTGGAGTGCAGGGGCATGCTCATGGCCACCGCAGACTCCACCTGCCCAGATCAGGTGATCTTCCTACCTCGGAACACTGAGTGGTTGGAACCACAGGCCTGCACTACCACGCTCGGCTAATATTTGGTTTATTTTTGATGGCTGAGACGATGTCTCACCCTGTGTCCCTGGCTATTGTTGAACCTGCAGTTTCAGGCTGTCCACTCGTCTGGGCCTCCAAAAGACCAGGATGCCAGGCTGAGCTCCTGAGCTTGGTCTATGGTTGTGGAGGTGGTGGTGGTGCCAGGAAAATGGGCCAGGCTGAGCTCCTCAGCCTGGCCCCAGACACCTAGTTTGTATGGGTGTGGAGACATGGGCTATCTGTGTGTCTCAGCCTGGACATCGGCTCCTGGGCTCCAGCAATCCTCCCACCTCTTTCTCCAAGCGCACCAGGTTTCCCTGGGTGGGATGCAGTGCCAGGCCTTCTGGTTCATTTTCTTTTCTTTTTTTTTTGAGTTGGAGTCTCACTCTGTCACCCAGACTGGAGTTCAGTGGCTGCTCTCGGCCACCGCAGCCTCGCCCTGCTGGAATTCGGCCATCCTTCCACCTCAGCCTTCTGAGTAGTCAGAATTACAGGCATGTGCTACTACGCCCGGCTGATGTTTTGATTTTTATTGTACAGATGTGGTCTCGCTGCCCAGGCAGGTCTCGAACCCACGGGCTCAAGCAATCCACTCACCACAGCCTCCCAAAGGCACGGGATTACAGGCTGAGCCACCGAGCCCAGCTCTTCTGGTTCATTTTCAATGAAGGATCGAGGTCAGGCTCGGGTGCTCAGCCTTGTCATCCCAGTGCT
>NW_007260172.1:7470-11256 GCF_000164805.1 Carlito syrichta | reverse complement strand
AGCTGGATATCCAACTGAAATAACTAGTTCGCTACTTAGCTAGCCAACTGGCTAGCCAGCTGACTTAACTAGCTGTCATAAATAGCTGACCTGCTTGCTAGTCAGCTGAAATAACTTGCTTGCTATATAGTTAGCCTGCTGGCTAGCCAGCTGACTAAACTTTGTCACTTAACTAGCTAGCCAGTTGTCAAGCCATCTCAGTTAATTAGCAAGTTACCTGGCTAGTCAACTGGATAGCCAATTGACTTAACTAGGTGACTTAAATAGCTAGCCAGCTGGCTATCAGGCTGACTTAACTGCCTAGGTACCTAGCTAGCCAGCTGGATAGCCAGCTGACTTTACTAGCCAGCTACCTAGCTAACTAGCTGCCTATTGAGCTTTCTTAACTAGATTACTGAACTAACAATCTAACTGGCTAGCCAGCTGACATAACTAGCTAGCTACTCAGTTAGGCAGCTGTCTAGCCAGCTGACTTATCTTTTTGATTTAACTAGCTAGCAAGCTATCTTAACTAGCTGACGTAACTTCACCAGCTGGCTTAACTAGCTGAATTAACGAGCTAACTAGCTGACATAACTACCTGATTTATATAGTTAGATTTCTAGGTAACCAGCTGAATTAACTAGCAGAAATATCTAGCTAGCCAGATGCCTAGCCATCTGAATTTACTAACTTTTAACTAGCTAACCAGCTGGTTAGCCAACAGACTTAACGTGCTGACTTAACTAGCTAGGCAGAATGTTGCCAGCTGACTTAACCAGCAAGTCAGCTGACTAGCCAGGGGATTTGACTAGGGGGGTTACCTATCTAGCTAGCTGACTAGCCAACTGACTTACCTAGCTGACTTAAGATAACAAGCTGACAAGCCAGCTCACTTTACTAGCTGGACACCTACATAGCCTGCAGGCTAGCCAGCTGACATAACTATCTGACTTGAATAGCTAGCTGGCTAGGCAGCTGACTAAATTAGTTGACTTAACAGCTAGTCAGTTGGCTAGCCAGCTGACTTAACACACTAATATCACTAGCTAGTCAAGTAGCTATCTAACTGACTTAACTAGCTAGCGAAATACATTGCCAGTGGGCTAACCAGCTCTCTTAACTAGCTGAATTAACCAGCTAGCCAACTGGCTAGCCAGCTGACTTAAATAACTCGCTACCTATCTAGCCTTCTGGCTAGCCAGCTGACTTAACTAGCTGATTTAACTATCTAGCTCCCTAGTTGGCCAGCTAACTTATACAGTTAGCTAACTAGCTAGCTACCTAGCTAGTCAGCTGACATAAATATTTATCTAACCATCTAGTTACCTAGGTAACAAACTGACTTTAATAGTTAGTGTCCTAGCTAGCTTGCTGACATAACCAGCTAGCTAACTTGGAAGCTCTTACATGCTGGCTAGCTGACTTAACTCATCATCTAAAGTGCTAGCTTGCTAACTCAACCAGCTGACTTAGCTCGTTAGCTAACTATCTAACATGCCTATTCAACCAGCTGACACAACCCTTTTGCTAACTAGCTAGCGAGCTGACTCAACCAGCTGTCTTAACTCGTTAGTTAACTAGCTAACAACCTCACTCAACCTGCTGATTAACCCATTAGTTAATTAGTTAGCTAACTGTTTTAACCAACTGATTAAATTAGAAAGCTGACTTCACTAGATGACTTAGCTATCTGACTTAACTACTTAGCTATCTGACTTAACTGGCTGACTTAACAAGTTTGCTAACTTACATAACTACCTAAATTAAATAGTTATCTAACTATTAAACTAACTGAATAACTAGCTGCTTTAATAATTATCTCACTAGTTAGGTAGCAGACTTAAGTAGGTGACTTAAATAGTTCACTAACTAGTGATCTAACTGACGTAGCTTGCTTATTTAGCTAGCTATCTGGTTAGCTAGCTGACTTAGCTAGCTGAATTAACTAGTTGGCTAAGGAGATAGGTAGCTGACTCAACGAGTTGGTTAACGAGTTAGCTAACTATTTTAACTAGTTGGTAAACGAGTTAACTAGCTGACTTAACTAGTTGGTTAATGAGTTAGCTAGGTGAATTAACTTGTGGGCTGTCAAGTTGGCTGACTACTTAGATTGTTTAACACGTTGGCTGCCTACTCCTCCGTCATGTTAGCTGGCTTAACAAGTCGGCCAACTAGTCAGCCGACTAGTTAGCTGGCTTAACAAGATGACTGACGAGTTGGCCCACTTGTTAGCAACGTTAACTAGTTGCCTGTACGTTTGCTGAACTAACTATCCAGTTGACTAATTGACCGAGAAGTTAGCTGACTTAGTCGGCTGACTAGTTAGCTGTGCTAACTTTTCTGCTGACAAGTTGGTTGACTAGTCAGACGATTGTTAGCTCACTTTACTATTTGGACGGCTAGTTGGCGGACATGTTACCTGACTTAATTATTCGGTCAGCGCTTGAGTCAACATTTGAGGGAACTTAATTAGTCGGTGGGTGAGAGCCGACTGGTCAGCTGACTTAATTCGGCCAGTGAGTGAGCTGACTGGTAAGCTGACTTAAGTAGTCGGCCGGCAAGTGAGCTGACTGGTCAGCTGACTTAACTAACCTGCCGGTGAGTGAGCTGAATGGTCAGCTGACTTTAGTTGTCTGGCGAGTGAGCCAAACGGTCAGAGGACTTAACTACTTGGCCAGTGAGTGAGCAGACCCATGAGCACTATTAACTAGTTGGCCATCGAGTGGGCCGATGGGTGAAATGCCTTAACTAGTCAGCCAATGAGAGAGCCATTGGTTTGCTGACTTAACTAGTCAGCTGGTGTGCAAATCAACTAGATAGCTGTCCTGTTGGCCTGCAAGCAAGCTGATGAGTTACAATAACTTTTGGCTGGCGAGTGAGCCGACTGGTTTGCTGACCGGTTGGTAGGTGAGAGAGCAGACTAGTTAGCTCACCTGATGGAAATTGAGGGAGGCCACTAATTATCTGAATAGCTTACTGAGTTGCTAGCTCACTTATTAGATAAGTAACTAGCTGGGTTGCTTGCTGATTTAACTAGAAAACTGACTAGGTAGCTGGCTATGTGTCTGACATAACTAGCTAGCAAACAAACTATCTACCTGTCTATCTAGTTGACTGAACTAGATAGCTAACTGGCTAGTTACCTGGCTAGCTGACTTAACTATCTAGCTGATCAGTTAGCAGACTTGATAGCTGACTTAAATAGCTACTTGATAAGCAACCTGTCTACCTAGCTGACTTAGCTAGCTAGCTGAATAGTTAACTGACTTGCCAGCTGACTTAACTAGCTAGCTGGCTAGCTAGTGGACTTAACTAGCTGACCAGCTGGTTGGCTGGCTAGCTGGCTAGCCCACTGACTAAACTAGTTAGCTACCTGGTTGGCTGGACGGCTGGCCAGCTGGCTTAACTAGATAGCTACCTGACTGGCTAGTTGGGTAGGCAGCCAACTAGCTAGCTAGATGGCAGGACAGTTGGCTAGCTAGTTGAATTAAATAGCCAGCTAGCTGGCAGGACAGTCTGATAACAAGCTGGCTTAACTAGCCAGTCACCCTGCTGGTCAGCCGGCTAGCCAGCCAGTTTAACTAGATGGCCACGTACCTGACCAGCCTGTTAACCTGCCATCTTAACTTGCCAGCCCCCTAGCTAGCCAGCCTGCGAACCAGCTGACTTAAGACGACTTAAGTAAATATCCATCTGGCTACCCAGATAGTTTAACTAGCTAGCCATCAAGGTAGCCAGCCGGTTAGCCATCTCTCTTAACTAGCTGACTTAACTAGCTAGACAGCAGGCTAGACAGATGACTTG
>NW_007260172.1:0-7450 GCF_000164805.1 Carlito syrichta | reverse complement strand
ACAATGTTAACTAGTTGCCTGTACGTTTGCTGAACTAACTAGCCAGCCGACTAGTTGGCCGAGAAGTTAGCTGACTTAGTCGGCTGACTAGTTAGCTGTGCTAACTTGTCTGCTGACAAGTTGGTCGACTAGTCAGACGAATGTTAGCTCACTTTACTATTTGGACGGCTAGTTGGTGAACAGGTTACCTGACTTAATTATTCGGTCAGTGCCTGAGCCAACATTTGAGGGAACTTAATTAGTCAGTGGGTGAGAGCCGACTGGTCAACTGACTTAATTCGGCCAGTGAGTGAGCTGACTAGTAAACTGACTTAAGTAGTCAGCCGGCAAGTGAGCCGACTGGTTTGCTGACCAGTTGATAGGTGAGAGAGCAGACGTTAGCTGACCTGATGGAAAGTGAGGGAGGCCACTAATTATCTGAATAGCTTACTGAGTTGCTAGCTCACTTATTAGCTAAGTAATGAGCTGGTTTGCTTGCTGACTTAACTAGAAAGCTGACTAAGTAGCTGGCTATGTGGCTGACATAACTAGCTAGCAAACAAACTATCTACCTATCTAGTTGACTGAACTAGATAGCTAACTGGTTAGTTACCTAGCTAGCTGACTTAACTATCTAGCTGATCAGTTAGCAGACTTGATAGCTGACTTAAATAGCTACTTGATAAGCAACCTGTCTACCTAGCTGACTTAGCTAGCTAGCTGAATAGTTAACTGACTTGCCAGCTGACTTACCTAGCTAGCTGGCTAGCTAGAAGACTTAACTAGCTGACCAGCTGATTGGCTGGCTAGCTGGTTAGCCCACTGACTAAACTAGCTAGCTACCTGGTTGGCTGGATGGCT
Organism: Carlito syrichta; assembly: GCF_000164805.1. NCBI lineage: Eukaryota > Metazoa > Chordata > Mammalia > Primates > Tarsiidae > Carlito > Carlito syrichta. The sequence goes on along the minus strand of NW_007260172.1, from coordinate 6,610 downwards.
AGCCAGCTGGTTTAACTAGCTAGCTACCTGTCTGGCTAGTTGGGTAGGCAGCCAACTAGCTAGCTAGAGGGCAGGACAGTTGGCTAGCTAGTTGAATTAAATAGCCAGCTAGCTGGCAGGACAGTCTGATAACAAGCCGGCTTAACTAGCCAGCCACCCTGCTGGTCAGCCGGCTAGTCAGCCGGTTTAACTAGATGGCCACATACCTGACCAGCCTGTTAACCTGCCATCTTAATTTGCCAGTCCCCTAGCTAGCCAGCCTGCAGACCAGCTGACTTAAGACGGCTTAAGTAAATATCCATCTGGCTACCCAGCTAGTTTAACTAGCTAGCCATCAAGGTAGCCAGCCGGCTAGCCAGCTCTCTTAACTAGCTGACTTAACTAGCTAGACAGCAGGCTAGACAGATGACTTAATTAGCTAGCTACCTACCTAGCCACGGGGCTAGCCAGTTGACTTAACTAGCTGATGTAACAAGCTAGAGAGCTGGCTAGCCAGCTGAATTAACTAGCTGGCTACCTAGCTAGCCAGATGGCTGGCCGCTTAAATTAATTAGCTGACTTAACCACCAAACAGCTGGCTAGCCAGCTGACTTAACTAGGTGACTTAAAACGTTATCCAGCTATCTAGCCATCTGACTTATTAGCTAACCACTGAATAGCCAGGTTGCTAGTCAGCTTACTTAACTAGCTAGTTACCAATGTATAACGCTGGCTTGCCAGCTGAATTAACTAGCTGACATAAAGAAGTAGCCAGCTGGCTAGCCTGCAGAGTTATCTAGCTTGCTATCCTGCTAGGCAGCTGGATAGCAAGCTGACTTAACTAACTGACTTAAATAGCTAGGCTGCTGACTTGACTAGCTGAGTTAAACAGTCAGCTACCTACCTAGCCAGCTGACATAACTAGTTGATTTTACTAGCTAACTACCTAGCTAGCTATCATATAGCTAGTTGACTTAACTAGCTGACCTAACTAGCAAGCACGCTGACATATCGAGCTGACTTAATTAGCTAGCTTCCTAGCTAGCCAGCTGACATAATTAGCTGAAATATCTAGCAAGCCAGATGGCTGCCCATCTGGCTTAACTGACTTTTTAAATAGCTAGCCAGCTGGCTTGACAACTGACTTAATGTGCTGACTTAACTAGCTACACAGCTGGTTAGCCAGTGAGTAAAATAGCTGACTTAACTAGCTGGCCACCTAGGGAGCCAGCTGACTTAATTGCCTAGCTATTTAGCTAGCCAGCAGCCTAGCCAGCTGACTTAACTAGCTGACTTAATGAAGTAGTAAGCAGGTTAGCCATCAAACCTAACTAGCTCTCTACCTAGCTAGACAGCTGTATAGCCAGCTGACTTAACCAGCTGCTATAAATAGAAAGCCTAATGGCTAGCCAGTTGACTTAACTAGCTACATATCTACATAGCCTGCTGGCTTGCCAGATGACTTTACCTAACCATCTATCTAACCAGCTAGCCAGAGAGCTGACCTAATTAGGTGACTTATCTAGCTAGCCAGCTGGCTAGCTGACTGACTTAAGTACATAGCTACCATCATAGGCAGCTGGATAGCCAGCTGATTTAACTAACTGACTTAACCAGCTATTCAGCTGACTTAACTAGCTGACGTAACAAGCTGGCTACCTAGTTCTCCACCTGAGTTAACTAGCTGATTTAACTAGCTGGCTACATAGCTAGCCAGCTGGCTGGTCAGCTGACTTAACTATCTGACTTAATTAGCTAGCCAGCTGGATGGGTAGCTGAATTATCAAACTGAATTAACCAGCTAGCCAATTAGCTAGCTAGCTGACTTAACTTGCTAGCTACCTAACCAACCTGCTGGGAAGCCAGCTGAATTATCTAGCTGACTTAACAAGCTGGATAACTATAAAGTCTAGTGGTTAGCAAACTGACTTAAATAGCTACGCACCTACATAGCCTGCTGGTTTGCCTGCTGACTTATCTACCTAACTACCTAGCTAACAAGCAGACAAGCGAACTGACTTAATTAGGTGACTTAACCAGTTAGCCACCTAACAAACAAGCTGACTTAACTAGATAGCTACCATCATTGGCAGTTGGCTAGCTAGCTGATTTAACTAAATGACTTAACCAGCCTCCCAGCTGACTTTGCTAGCTGACTTAACTAGCTAGCTACCTAGTTCACCTGCTGAGATAACTAGCTGATTTAACTAGCTAGCTACCTAGCTAGCCAGCTGACTGGTCAGCTGACTTAAGTATCTGACTTAATTAGCTAGCCAGCTGGATGACCAACTGAATTAACTAACTAACTTAACCAGCTAGCCAGGTAACTAGTCAGTTGACTTAACTAGCTAGCTACGTAGCCAGCCAGCTGTTAAACCAGCTGAATTATCTAGCTGATTTAACTAGCTAGCCAGCTGATTAGCCAGCTGACTTAACTAGCTTACTACCTAGCTAGCCAGCTGCCTAGGATCTGACTTAACTAGTTGACTTAATCAGGTAGCCAGTTCTCCAGCAGGCTGACTTAATTTCCAATCTACCTAGACAGTCAGCTGGATAACAGCTGACTTAACTAAGTAGCTACCAATGTAGCCTGCTGTCTTTCCAGATGACTTAACTACATAGCTACCTAGCTTTCTAGTGAGCTGACTTAACAACGTTACTTAACTAGCTAGCTATCTTGCTAGCCAGTTGACTTAATTAGCTAGCTACACAGCTAGGGAGCTGGCTAGCCAGCTGAGTTAATTCACTGACTTAACTAGCAAGCAAGCTGACTTAGCTAGCTGAATTAACCAGCTAGCTACCTAGCTAGCCAGCTGGCTTAACTAGCTGGCTCAGCTAGCTAGTTACCAAGCTAGCTATCTAGTTAGCAAGTTAGTTGATGTGTCGGCTGGAGACTGAGCCGACTAGTTTGTTGAGCAGGGGGCAGGCAAGGGAGCCGACTAGTTAGCTGACCTGATGGAAAGCGAGCAATCCTACTAGTTAAATGACCAACTAGCTGAGTTTCTAGGCGACTAGTAAGCTAATTAACTAGTTGATTTGGTAGCTGACTTAACTAGCTAGCTGACTAGCTAGCTGGCTATGTAGCTGACATAACTGGATACCAAACAAGCTATCTAGCTGTTTACGTACTTGACTTAAATAGTTAGCTAACTGGCTAGTTAGCTGGATAGCTGACTTACCTATCTAGTGGACCAGCTAGTTAGCTGACTAGCAAGCTAAATAAAAAGCTGACTTAACTTGCTGCTGAATAGTTAGCTGACTTGCCAACTGACTTAACTAGCTAGCTGGATAGCTAACTGACTTAAGTAACTGACTAGCAAGTTGGCTAGCTGACTTAAGTAACTGACTAGCAAGTTGACTGGATAGCTGGCTAGACAGCTGACTTAACTAGCTAGCCAAATGTTTGGCTACACTGCTAGTCATCTGGTTTAACTAGTTAACTACCTGACTGGCAAGTTGGCTAGTGAGTCAGCTAGCCAGCTAGTGGGCTGGCCAGCTGGCTATCCAACCAGCTAAATTAGGCAGTCTGCTGGCTGGGCAGTCAGATTACCAGTCACCTTAACTAGCCAGACACCCTGCTGGTCAGCCAGCTAGCCAGCTGGCTTAACTAGCTGGCCACCTACATGACAAGTTGGCTAACCAGCTGGCTTAACTTGCCAGCCACCTAGCTATCCAGCCGGATAAATAGCTGACAATGAGCAGACTTAACTAGATAGCCAACCGGCTCACCAGCTGTATTAACTAGCTACCCACCTAGCTAACCAGTTGTCTAGCCATCTAACTTAACTCGCTGACTTAACTAGGTAGTCAGCCAGCTAGTCAACTGATTTAATTAGCTATCTGTCCAACTAGCAAGGTGACTAGCCAGCTGACTTATCTAGCTGGCATAACGAGTTAGCCAGCTGGTTAGTGTGCTGACTAAAGTACTGAGATACCTAGCTAGTGAGTTGGCTAGCCACTTGAATAAATAAGCTGACTTAACCAGTTAGACAACTAGTTAGCCAGTTGACTCAACTAGCAGACCCAACAATTTAGTCAACTGGTTAGCGAGTTGACATAACTATCTGACAACACTAGCTAGCCTGGTGGCTAGCCAGCTGACTTAACTAGCTAGCTACATAGCTAGCCAGCTGGGAAACCAGAAGAATTAACTAGCTGACTTTAATGGCTAGACAGCTGACTTAACTAACTGACTGAATTAGCTAGTCAGCTGAATTAACTAGATGACATAACTAGCTACCTACCTAGATAACCAGTTGACTTAACTAGGTGGCTTAACTAGATAGCTACCTAGCTAGTCAGCTGCTTGGTCAGCTGACTTAACTAGCTGTCTTAACCAGCTAGCCAGTTGACTGGCCAGCTGATTTAATTAGCTAGACAGCTGAATGACCAACTGAATTAAGTAGCTCTCTTTACCAACTAGCCATCTGGCTATCCACCTGACATAACTAGCTACCTACCTAGCTAGCCAGCTGGGAAGCCAACTGAATTAACTAGCTCAATTAACTAGCTATCCCACTTGCTAGCCAGCTGACTTAACTAGCTTGCGACCTTGATAGCCAGCTGTCTAGACAGCTGGCTGAACTAGTTGACTTAACCAGCTAGCTGATTAAATTAGATGACTTAACTATTGAGCCAGCTGGCTAGCCAGCTGACTTAAGTAGCTGACTTATTTAGCTGGCAAGCTGGCTAGCCAACTGAGTTAACTGTCTCATTGCCTAGCTAGTCATCTGGCTAGCCACCTGACTTAACTAGCTGACTTATATAGCTTGCCTGATTGCTAGTCAGCTGACTTAACTAGCTTGCTAAATAGCTAGCCAGTTGGCTAAACAGCTGACTTAACTAGCTAGCCAGTGGGATAGACAACTGAACTAATTATCTAGTTACCTAGCTAGCCAACTGTTAAGTCAGCTGACTTAACTAGGTAAAATAACTAGCTAGCCAGCTGGCTATTAGGCTGACATAACTGCCTGGCTACATAGATAGCCAGTTGGATAGCCAGCTGACTCAACTTGCTAGGTACCTATGTAGAAAGTTGGTTTGCCAGCGGACTTAGTACCTAGCTGCCTAGCTAATCAGCTGGCTAGTGAACTGATTTAACTAAGTTGTTTAATAAGCTAGCTAACTGGCTAGCCAGCTGACTTAATCAGCTAGCTACCGAGCTAGGCAGCCGGTTAGCCAGCTGACATAACTAGCCAGCAACCTGACTGAAATTGCTGACAACCAGCTAGCTACCTAGCTAGCCAGCTGTCAAAGCTAGCTGGATTAACTAGCTAGCTAACTAGCTAGCTATCTAGCTAGGCAGCTAACTTAACTAGTTGACTTAACTAGCTAACTAGCTGATATGACTAGCTGACATATAGCTAGCTTCCTAGCTAGTCAGCTCACTTTACTAGCTGAAATAACAATCTACCCTGATGACTAGTCATATGACTTAACTAACTTTTTACCTAGCTAACCAGCTGGATAGCCAACTGACTTAATGAGCTGACTTAACTAGCTAGCCAGCTGGTTGCCAGGTGACTTAACTAGCTAACTTAACCAGCAAGTCAGCTGGCTAGACACCTGCCTTAAATAGCTGGCTACCTATTAGCCACCTGAATATACAGCTGCCTTACCTAGCTGATTTAAGCTAGCAAGCTGGCTTGCCAGCTCACTTAACTAGGTAGCTACCTACCTAGCCAAAAGGCAAGCTTGCTGACTTAATTAGCTGAATTGAACAGCCAGCCTGCTGGCTAGCAAGCTGACATATCTAGCTAGCTACCTACCTAGTCATCTGGCTAGGCAGCTGACTAAACTAGCTGACTTAACCAGCTACCCAGTTGGCAACCCAGCTGACTTAACTCACTGACATCACTAGCTGGCCAGGTAGCTATCTAGCTGACTTAACTAGCTAACTACCTAAGTTGCCAGTTGGCTTGCCAGCTCTCTTTTCTAAGTGAATTAAATAGCTAGCCAGCTGGCTAGACAATGGTATTAACTGGTTCACTACCTAACTACCCAGCTACCTAACTACCCAGCTGGCTTGCCAGATGACTTAAGTAGCTGATTAACTAGTAAATTACCTAGCTAGCCAGCTGACTAATATAGTTACCTAACTAGCTAGATACCTACCAAGCCAGCTGACTTAAGTAGTTAGCTAACTACCTAGCTAGCTAGCTAACAAGCTGTCTTAAATAGTTAGCTGCCTAAGTAGCCAGCTGACTTAACCAGATGGCTACATATTTAGCTTACTCATTTTCTAGCATGCATGCTAGCTAGCTGACTTAATCATCTCACTTAACTCATTAACTAATGAGCTAGCTGACTGACTCAACCAGCTGACTTAACTCTTTAGCTAACAAGCTAGCTACCTGACTAATCCATATGACTTAAGTGTTTAACTAACTAGCTAGCTAGCATACTCAAACAGCTGCCTCAACCCGTTTGCTAACAATCTAGCCTGCTGACTCACGTTAGTTAACTAGCTGGCTACCTGACTCAACCTGTTGACTTAACCTGTTAGCGAATTACCTAGCTAGCTGTCTAACCAGCTAACTAAATTAGAAAGCTGACTTTACTAGCTGACTTAGCTAGCTGGCTTAACTACTTAGCTAGCTGACTTAACTGGCTGAATTAAGTAGTTTTGGAA
>NW_007260171.1:8786-10042 GCF_000164805.1 Carlito syrichta | reverse complement strand
GATCAGCATCAATAACTTAATTAACACTGTGAAGCTTACATAGCATTAACCTTTTAAGTTAAAGACCGAAAGTATCAAACCTTTCCACAGTGAAATGCCTCAACTAAATACATCTACATGATTTACTACTATTTTAGCCGTGACACTAACTCTTTTCATTTTATTTCAACTAAATATTTCAAAACTAGTGTATCCCCTTAACCCAAGCTTAGTAGATATTAAATTACAAACGCTTAAATCCCCTTGAGAACTAAAATGAACGAAAATCTATTTGCCTCTTTCATTACCCCTACAATAATAGGCCTACCAGTAGTAGTACTAATTATTATATTTCCAATTATCTTATTTCCAACCTCAACCCATCTAGTCAACAACCAATTTATCTCTTTACAGCAATGGCTAATTCAACTAGTACTTAAACAAATAATGTCTACACACAACAATAAAGGCCGAACCTGGTCTCTAATATTAATCTCCCTGATTTTATTTATCGGATCCACAAACTTACTAGGTCTATTGCCCCACTCCTTTACACCAACTACTCAATTATCAATAAATTTAGGCATAGCAATTCCTTTATGAGCAGGAGCAGTAATCACCAGCTTCCGCCACAAAACCAAAGCATCCTTAGCCCACTTTCTCCCACAAGGAACCCCTATCCCCCTGATTCCTATACTAATTATTATCGAAACAATCAGCCTTTTTATTCAACCAATAGCTTTAGCCGTGCGACTAACCGCCAATATTACAGCAGGCCACTTACTCATGCACTTAATTGGAGGAGCTACCCTAGTCCTGTCATCAATTAATACTATTGCAGCATCAACAAAATTTATTATTCTTATACTACTAACAGTCCTAGAACTAGCTGTAGCTCTTATTCAAGCCTATGTGTTTACACTCCTAGTAAGCCTCTATTTACATGATAATACATAATGACCCACCAAACACATGCCTATCACATAGTAAACCCCAGCCCCTGACCACTAACCGGAGGTCTCTCAGTTCTTCTTATAACATCAGGTCTTATTATATGATTTCACTTCAACTCCCTTATCTCCTAATCTTAGGCCTTACTACAAACACACTAACCATATATCAATGATGACGCGATATTATTCGAGAAGGAACCTTTCAAGGCCATCATACGTCAATTGTACAAAAAGGTCTTTGATATGGTATAATCCTCTTCATCATCTCAGAAGTATTCTTCTTCGCAGGCTTCTTCTGAACTTTTACCACTCCAGTCTAGCACC
>NW_007260171.1:0-8521 GCF_000164805.1 Carlito syrichta | reverse complement strand
TCCCTTTAGTATTAATTAGTACAATTGACTTCCATTCAATTAACCTGGTATAACCCAGGAAGGAATAATTAATTTAATTTTATCCCTAGTTACGAATATAACGCTCGCACTACTCCTGGTTTCAATTGCATATTGACTCCCACAAGTAAATATATACACAGAAAGATCTAGCCCCTATGAATGTGGCTTTGACCCAACAGAATCAGCTGGCCTACCTTTCTCCATAAAATTCTTCCTAATTGCTATCACTTTTCTCCTATTTGACTTAGAAATTGCTCTTCTCCTTCCTCTCCCCTGAGCTACACATACAACAAACCTTAACCTTATATTAACTATATCCCTAGCCCTTATTTCTATTCTAGCCATAGAGCTCGCATATGAATGAGTTCAAAAAGGACTTGAATGAACTGAATATGGTAATTAGTTTAGCTAAAATAGATGATTTCGACTCATTAGACTATGCACAATGCATAATTACCAAAATGCCATACATCTATATTAACCTTCTCCTTGCTTTCTTAACATCACTCCTAGGCATATTGATATATCGCTCACATCTCATATCTTCCCTACTATGGCCTAGAAGGCATAATACTCTCAATATTTATTATAACCTCATTAACAATCCTAAATCTTCACTTCACCTTAGCTAATATAGTTCCAATTATACTCCTAGTCTTCGCAGCCTGTGAAGCCACTGTAGGTCTAGCCCTACTAGTGATGGTATCAAATACATATGGTCTAGATTATGTACAAAACTTAAGCCTTTTACAATGCTAAAAATTATTCTACCAACACTTATAATAATTCCATTAACATGATACTCTAAAAAACATACCATTTGAATTAACACTACAGCCCACAGCCTAATAATTAACTTCACCACACTTTCTCTATTAAACTATTTTCACAATACCAGTACAAATTTCTCACTCACCTTCTTTACTGACTCTTTATCAACACCACTACTAATCTTAACCACCTGATTACTCCCCTTAATAATTATAGCCAGCCAAAACCATTTATCAAAAGAACCACTTACACGAAAAAAACTATATATTTCTATGCTGATTACACTCCAAACTTTTCTAATCATGACCTTCACGGCTACAGAATTAATTTTCTTCTATATTCTATTTGAAGCGACTTTAATTCCCACACTGATTATTATCACACGATGAGGAAACCAAACAGAACGACTAAACGCCGGCCTTTATTTCTTATTTTACACACTAATTGGATCCCTCCCCCTACTCATCGCTCTTATTTACACCCAAAATCTTCTAGGGACATTAAATATAACAATTAACACTCTTATTATACCGAACCTTCCCAACTCTTGGTCAAATAGTATCCTCTGGTTAGCCTGCATAATAGCTTTCATAGTAAAAATACCCCTATACGGACTTCACCTGTGACTACCTAAAGCCCATGTCATATTGCTAAGGAAGTATAGAGAATCTTCTTTATATGAGTCATCAATCCCAATAACTACAGGCCATCTTGCTAAGACGTAACCACGAATCAGGTTTTCGAAGTAGGAATCTGGGTAATGGAAGTCCTCACATGAAGGAAACATCATTGCCTATTGTTAAGTAAGAATAAGGAATCTGCGTTACTCGTGTCCTCAATCCCAAAAAAGCTTAAGGTCATCTTGCTATGGGCTAAACATGAATCATGGTGTTTTCGAGCATGAATTGGGAAAATGGAGTCCTTATTTACAGGCAACTAAATGACCTTTTGCTAAGAAAGAATAAGGAATCAGAGTACACGAGTCCTCAATCCCAAAAATCTACAGAGCATCTTGGAAAGTTCTAAATAGAATCAGAGTTTCGAAGCAGGATGTATCTAATGAGGGTACTAATATACAGGAAAATACACAGCCCCTTGCCAAGGGTGAAAAAGAATCGGGGTTATAGCAGTCCTCAGTCCTTAAAATCAACAGGCCATCTGCTGTGGGCTAAACAAGAATTAGGGTTTAGAAGCTGGAACATAGGTAATAGCAGTCCTCATATGCAGAATCTACATGATCTCTAGCTAAGGAGAACTAAGAAACCTCTTTTATTCGGTTCCTACTTCACAATATCTACATGACATTTTGCTAATGGCAAAACAAGAATCAGGTTTTCCAAACAGGATTCTGGGGAAAGGGAGTCCTCATATACAGGACAACACGGCCCTTGGTAAAGAAGAATAAGATATCTGTTATACACTAGTCCACAATCAGAAAAATTCTCAGGGTGTCTTGCTGCGGTATAAACAAGAATCAAGGCTTCGAGCTCGTCTCATGTTTCAGAGATATTTGGTTTGTGGGTATTACGAATCAGTCATTTCAGGACTCCAGCAACATTCTGGTCCTCTTGAGAGTTGTAATCGGGTATCTGGTAGTACAAATCCCTGTAGTTCCTCGGGACAATTAAGGCCAGAACCCGGGAAAAAAAGTCTCATATTGCCGTATTTGGATGTAACTTTGGTCTTAAGATGAAGTTGGGAATCCTTAAATTTCCCTTTGTACTTTATTTGTAGAGGGGCTGAGAGTTTTGCATTTGCCAATATTTAGTACAAATCATTAAAATGCAACCAGGATCCATGGATTCCATATCCCTAGGAACATCTGGGCATCTGCATTTTTGTACACTCCGTTTTGGAATCCACATGTACATTGAAATTCAGGGCATCATGCTGCGAAAAGAAAGGGAATCCGTTTCTTGGAGTTCTCAATAACCTAAATCTAAAAAATCTCTTGATAAGGTTTAATCAGCAATCTGGGCTTCTATGTCGCCATAATTTTAGTGTGTCTTTTGAAAAGCGACCAGAAATCTTGGGTTCCAATTCCTCAAGAACTTTATGGGAATCTTTCTCTTGATATTCAAGCAACTGGAATTCTAGGTCACCAGAAAATATCTCGGCGCCTTGCTGAGAATGAAGCAGGAATTTCAGTAATGGGAGTCCTCATATACAGAACACTACACGACCTGTTGCTACGGAAGAATAAGAAACCTTGGTTACACGTGGCCTCCATCACAAAATACTACAGATCGTCATGCTAAGAGATAACCACCATTCAGGTTTTGGCAGTAGGAATCTGGATAATGGGAGCCCTCATATTCAGGAAACTGCACTGTCTATTGCTAAAGGAGAATAAGGAGTCTGGTTTACATGTGTCCTCCATCCCAACAAAACTTCAGTGTTTCTTGCTAAGGGCTAAACAGGAATTTGGGTTTTTGAAGCATAAACTAGGGAAATGAAATCCTCATATACAGGCAAATGCACTGACTTTTCCTAAGAAAGAATAAGGAATGTGGGTAACATGTTTTCTCAATCTCCAAAAACTATAAGACGTCTTCCTAAGATCTAAACAAGAATCAAGCTTTTGACACATGTATCTGTGAACAGGAGTACTCATATAGAGGTAACTGCACGGCTGTTGCTAAAAATAAGGAATCTGTGTTATACGAGTCCTCAGTCCTGAAAATCTACAGGGAATCTTGATGACCGCTAAAGAAGAATCAGGGATTCGAGGCATGAATGTGGGTAATAGCAATCCTCATATACAGGAAACTACATGGCCTGTTGCTAATAAAAGAGAAGAAATTTGTTTTCCACGGATCCTCTATCAAAAGATCTACATAACTTCTTACTAAGGGCTAAACAAGAATCAGGGTTTCGAAAAAGGAATCAAGGGAAAGAGAGTCCACACATACAGGACACTACACGGCCTCCAACTAAGTATGAGTAAAGAATCATTGTTGTATGCGTCCTAAATCCAGAAAATTCCCAGGTTGTCTGCTATGGGACAAACAAGAAACAGATCTTCGAGCTCCCCAAATGTTTCAGAACAATTTAGCATTCGGATATTATGAATTGGTCCTTTCTGGACTCCAGGAACATTCTTATCCTTTTAAAAATTGTAAATGGTATTGGGGAATCCAAGTCCGTTAGGTTCCTGAGAACAACTAAGGCCAGATTCCAGGACAAAAAGAATCTTCTTGCCATATTTGGATGTAACTCTGGTCTTAAGGTGAACCCTGTAATCCTTCCCCTTCCATGACTCTTTTTATTTTGAGACGGGACAAGTGTTTTGCACTTGCAAAATGCTTACTACGTTCTTTTAATGGTAACCAGGAATCATGGAATCCAAGAACCTAGAAAATTTCTGGGCATCTGTCTTTTGATATACTGAATTGGGAATCGAAATCGACAGGAAAAATCAGGGTATATTACTGAGAATAAAAAGGAAATCCTGTTCTACGTGTTCTCATTTCCTGGAATCTACAGGGCCTCTTGGTAAGGTTTAATCAACAATCTGGGCTTCTGGGTCCCTACATTTTCAGAGCTACTTGCTCCATGGACACGCTAAATCTGTCATTACAGATCCTCAGAATCTTTCTGGTCCTTTTCTTCCTTGTAATCAAGGATTGGACCCTAGAAATCCTTTTTTTCCTGGGACCATCTACGACCATAATCATATTCCCCAGAATCAAAATGTATATTTCTACAAAATTCCTCGATTCAGGTGACCTCAAAAAACAGAAAATTCTTGTGGGTGGGCAAGTAGGAATTGGGGTTTTGGGTTTGGAATATTCCACATTTTGGGAAGTTCTTTTGAAGGGGAACCAGGAATCTTGGGTTCCAGTTCCCAAAAAACATTATGGACGTCTTTTTCTTGATACCCATAAAACAGGAATTCTCAGTCTACAGGAACTGTCTTGGCATCCTGCAGAGTGAAGCAGGAAGCTGGGTAGTCGAGGTCGTCATATACAGGAAACTACACGTCATATTGGTAAGGAAGAATAAGGAATCATACTTATATGAGTCCTGAGTCCCAAATCTACAGGCCGTCTTCCTAAGTGGTAACCACGAATCAGATTTTTGAAATAGGTATCTGGGTATTGGGTGGCCTCATATACAGCAACCTTCACTACCTATTGCTAAGTAAGAATCAGGAATCTGCGTTACTTGGATCCTCAATCCCAGAAAAGCTTAAGGTCATCTTGTTATGGGCTAAACACGAGTCATGGTGTTTTCGAGCATGAATCTGGAAAATGGAGTCCTTATTTACAGTCAACTACATGACCTTTTGGTAAGAAAGAATAAGGAATCTGGGTTACACGAGTCCTCAATCCCAAAAATCTACAGAGCATCTTGGAAAGTTTTAAAAGAATTAGAGTTTCGAAGCAGGATGTATCTAATGAGAGTACTAATATACAGGAAAATACACGGTCCCTTGCCAAGGAAGAAAAAGAATCGGGGTTATAGCAGTCCTCAGTCCTTAAAATAAACAGGCCATCTGTTGTGGTCTAAACAAGAATCAAGGTTTACAAGCTGGAACATAGGTAATAGCAGTCTTCATATGCAGAATCTATATGGTCTCTAGCTAAGGAGAACTAGGAAACCTCTCTTCCACGGTTCCTCTGTCACAATATCTACATAATATCTTGCTAATGGCGTAACAATAATCAGGTTTTCCAAACAGGATTCTGGGGAATGGGAGTCCTCATATACAGATATTACACGGCCCGTCGGTAAAGAAGAATAAGGAATCTGTGATACACTAGTCCACAATCCGAAAAATTCTCAGGGAGTGTAGCTGCGGTATAAACAAGAATCAAGGCTTTGAGCTCATCTCATGTTTCAGAAATATTTGTCTTTTGGGTATAATGAATCAGTCATTCATGACTCCAGCAACATTCTGGTCTTCTTGAGAGTTGTAATCAGGTAACTGGTAGTACAAATCCCTTAAGGTTCTTGGGACAATCAAGGCCAGATTCCCGGAAAAAAAGTATCATATTGCCGTATTTGGATGTAACTTTGGTCTTAAGATGAACTTCGTAATCCTTAAATATCCGTTTGTACTTTATTTGTCGAGGGGCTGAGGATTTTGCAGTTGTCAAATATTTAGTAAGTATTTTTGAAATCCATGGATTCCATGTCCCTAGGAAACGTCTGGGCATCTGTATTTTTGTACACAGCGTTTTGGAATCCACATGGACAGGGAAATTCAGGGCATCTTGCTAAGAACGGAAAGGGAATCCGATTCTTGGAGTTCTCAATCACCTATGTCTGCAAAGTCTCTTGATAAGGTTTAATCAGCAATTTGGGCATCTATGTCGCCACATTTTTATTGTGTCTTTTGAAAAGGGACCAGGAATCTTGAGTTCCAATTCCTCAAGAACTTTATGGGATTCTTTCTCTTGAAATCCAAGCAACTGGAATTCTAGGTCACCAGGCAATATCTTGGCGTCTGTCTGAGAATGAAACAGAAATTTCAGTAAGGGGAGTCCTCATACACAGAGCACGGCACGACCTGTTGCTACGGAATAATAAGGAATCTTGGATACACGAGGCCTCCATCTCAAAAACGTACAGACCGTCTTGCTAAGAGATAACCACCATTCAGATTTTGAGAGTAGGAATCTGGATATTGGGAGTCCTCATATACAGGAAACTGCACTGTCTATTGCTAAAGGAGAATAAGGAGTCTGGTTTACACATCTCCTCCATCCCAATAAAACTTCAGGGTCTCATGGTAAGGGCTAAACACGACTTTTCCTAAGAAAGAATAAGGAATGTGGGTGACATGTTTTCTCAATCTCCAAAAAAGTATAGGAAGTATTCCTAAGATCTAAACAAGAATCAAACTTTCGACGCATGTATCTGTGAACTGGAGTACTCATATACAGGTAACTGCACGACTGTTGCTAAAAATAAGGAATCTGGGTTATATGAGTCCTCAGTCCTGAAAATCTACAGGGCATCTTGCTGACGGCTAAAGAAGCATCAGGGATTCGAGGCATGAATGTGTGTAATAGCAATCCACATATACAGGAAACTACATGGCCTCTTGGTAATAAAAGAGAAGAAATCTGTTTTCCACGGTTCCTCCATCAAAAAATCTACATGACTTCTTACTAAGGGCTAAACAAGAATCTGGCTTTCGAAACGGGAATCAAGGGAAAGAGAGTCCTCACATACAGGACACTACTTGGCCTCCAACTAAGTACTAATAAAGAATTATTGCCAGATTCCAGGACAAAAAAATCGTTTGCCATATTTGGATGTAACTCTGGTCTTAAGGTGAGCCCTGTAATCCTTCCCCTTCCGTGTCTCTTTTCATTTTGAGACGGCACAAGGGTTTTGCCCTTGCCAAATGTTTACTACGTACTTTTAATTGTAACCAGGAATAATGGAAACCACGTCCCTAGGAAACTTCTGGGCATCTGTCTTTTGATATACTGAATTTGGAATACAAGTCGACAGGAAAAATCAGGGCATCTTGCTGAGATTAAAACGGAAATCGGTTCTAGGATTTTCATTTTCCGGAATCTACAGGGCATCTTGATAAGGTTTAATCAGCGATCTGGGCTTCTGGGTTCCTACATTTTCAGAACTACTTGCTCCGTGGATATGGAAAATCTCTCATTACACATCCTCAGGATCCTTCTGGTCCTCCCTTTAGTTGTAATCAAGAATTTGTCGCTAGAAATCCTTTTGTTTCCAGGGACCATCTGCGACCATAATCATATTCCCCCGAATCAAAAGGTATATTGGTAAAACATTCCTCGATTCAAGTGATCTCAAAGTACAGAAAATTCTTGTGTGTGGGCATGTAGGAATTGGGGTTTGCGTTTGGAATATTCCACATTTTGGGGAGGTCTTGTGAAAAGGAACCAGAATCTTGGATTACTGTCCCATAGAACATTAAGGACGTCTTTCTCTTGATATCCAAAAAACTGGAATTTTTTGTTCCACGAAACTGTCTTGGGCATCCTGCAGAGTGTATCAGGAAGCAGGGTAATGGAGGTTGTCATATACAGGAAACTACACGTCATATTCATTAGTAAGTATAAGGAATCTTCCTTATATGAGTCCTCAATCCCAAAACTACAGGTCGTTTTCCTAAGAGGTAACCACTAATCAGGTTTTTGACGTAGGAATCTGGGTAATGGGATTCCTCACATACAGGAAACTTCATTGCCTATTGCTAAGTAAGAATAAGGAATCTGCATTACTCGTGTCCTCAATCCTAAATAAACTTCAGGTAGTCTTGCTATGGTCTAAACACGAATCATGGTGTTTTCTAGCATGAATCTGGGAAATGGAGACCTTATTTACAGGCAACTACATGAACTTTTGCTAAAAAAGAATAAAGAACCTGGGTTACACGAGTCCTCAATCCTAAAAATCTACAGAGCATCTTGGAAAGTGTTAAAAAGGAATCAGAGTTTCGAAGCAGGATTTATCTAATGAGCATCCTCTTATACAGAAAAATACACAGCCCCTTGCCAAGGAAGAAAAAGAATCGGGGTTATAGCATACCTCATTCAGGAAAATCAACAGGCCATCTGCTGTGGGCTAAATAATAATCAGGGTTTAAAAGCTGGAACAAAGGGAACAACAGTACCCATATACAGCATCTACACGATCTCTACCTAATTAGAAATATGAAACCTGTTCTACATGGTTCCTCTATCAGGTTATCTACATGACATCTTGCTAATGGCAAAACAAGAATCTGGGG
>NW_007260170.1:0-11158 GCF_000164805.1 Carlito syrichta | reverse complement strand
CCCTCTATTCTCACTTTCACCATCTCCCTATATCAGTTTTCCTGTTTTTAACTTTTTATATACATGGAACTCACTGTAAGAGTCAGAACTCTTTCATCTCTGGATCCCTTCATTATATATCTGCGGGAGTCTGGGCATATGCCACTGCACTCCATTCTGGGCGCCAGATCGAGATTGGATATCAAAAAAAAAAAAAAAAAAAATAATAGAATGGAAGAACAAAACCAGGATATTTTAAATTAAAAAAAAATTTTTTTTGAGTTGAAATCTTACTCTGTGGCACAGGCTGGAGTGCAGTGGCACACTCACAGCCACCGCAGCATCATCCTGCTGAGCTCAAGTGATCCTTGCACCTCAGTCTTTCAAGTAGCCAGAACTGCAGGCATGTGCCACCACACCCAGCTAACTTTTTGATTTATTGTAGAGACAAAGTCTCATCAAGTTGCCTAGGCTGGTCTCGAACTCCTGGGCTCTTGCCTCCACCTCCCAAAGTGCTAGGATTACAGTTGTGAGCCACCATGCCTAGCAAATATGTTTTTTCCTATGGAGTATAATACAAAACTAGTTACATGGAAGGCAACCAAGGGACTTACCATGGAAAGAATTGTTATGAGAAATTGCCCTTAGTTTGCGTAATATTAACCAATGAGTAGGAATCAGCAGGAATGTTCTATTGCAGGGCTCACTTTCATTCAATGATGTGGCTGTGGGTTTCACCTGGGAGGAGTGGCAGCTACTAGACCCTATTCAGAAGAACCTGTACCAAGATGTGATGATGGAAAATTTCAGCAACCTGGTATCAGTAGGTAAGCACAGCTTCTCTGGGTAATGTAGGTGACCGATTGCCTTAGCTTTTTTCAGTGCTAAAAGGGGTGGGACCTCGCAAATTCTTTACTATTTGTACTTGAGTTTATGCATCATAGATTTTTAGTATCTTTCTGGTTTCTAAAAGAGTGTTTTTCTCTCACCTCTAAAGTGAAAGGCCTATTTAGCCAAGATGCAAATTATTCTCCCCTTAAATGTAATATTTGCCATTTTTCAGTGGTCTTGAAACTTAAGAATTTGGGTACAAGGGTCTCTATATTTTTGCTTGAATAGGGTATCAAGTTACAAAAGCAGATGCATTTTTCCAGTTGAAGCAAGGAAAACCATGGATAATAGAGGAAGAAATCCAGAGTCAGTTCCATCTAGGTAAGTGAAAAAACAGCACTAGCCAAGTGAACCAGCTCACACCTATAATCCCAGCACTTTGAGAGGCTGAGGCAAGAGGATTGCTTGAGCCTGGGAGTTCAAGACCAACCTGGGCAACATAGCAAGACTTCATCTCTACAAAAATAAAAAAAATTAGCCGGACATGGCGGCATGTGCCTGTAGTCCCAGTTACTTGGGAGACTGAGGTAAAAGGATTGCCTGAACCTAGGAAGTTGAGGCTGCAGTGAGCCATGATTGTGCCACTGCACTCTAGCCAGAGTAACAAAGTGAGACTCTGACTCAAATATAAATAAATAAATAAACAAAATAATCAATAACTAAAATACAGTAGGATGAGAGAAATGGAAGTAATGTCTTTTTTTTATTTTTAAGAAAGCAGGATTTATTGAGAGGACAGAAAAGCTCTCACAGTGGGAGGGGACCTGAAGAGGTTGCCCAGAAGTAATATCTTAGTTGATCAGAAATCGGAGCCACCTCCAAAATGTCATTTGGAGAAATTTTTTTAAAAGTCTTAAGCTCCCATTTAAAAATGAAGTTCTGATTGAAGAACAGTTGACATAAGCTTTCCACATACATTAATATTGCCTCCACTTTTTGATCTCTCCATGTTAGAACTCCTTTGCTTGGCTTTTGAAAGATGACACATTCTTCTTTTATGCACTTTGATCAAATTCCTCTCTGGCTTTCCTTGGAACTTTCTTTCCTGGTTAGTCTTCCTTCCTGGTATCTTCAGTTTACTAGCTTTTCCTTACCTCCATCCTTCTAGTCCATGGTTCTGCCTCCCTTTTCTTATACTCTCACATATGCATAAATTTTCCTCCCTTGTCCTTTTGTGTGTATCCCATACCTCTCATAGTTTCTTCTAACTTTTTTTCTTCTTCCTCTTATAAATGTCTCAGACTTTCATTCTCTAACTTCAGTCTTACTTCCTCTCCTCTTCTCAGCTTTTGCTATGAGATTCTGTCCCTTCGATTACATGATCACTGTGAATTCATTGGTCTCCTTTCTAGAAGATGTCTGGCAAGATAATAATCATACAGATGGACATCAAGAAAACCAAAGCAACCTTGAATCTATGAAGAATCACCACAGATATCATACATTTGGGAAAATAATGTCTCATCTGAGCTCAAACTTTCATGTCTCTTTAGCTCAAAGAGCTCATACATTCAAAACACTGAGGAAACATCTGAAACCTAATTTAGAGTACATTATTCAAAATAGAAGCAATGTAAGAAATGAAAATGAATTTACTGGTTATGACAATTTTTTTCTTTATACTGAGTGTGAGAAAATTCATACTGGAGAGCAATATAGAGCTAATGATGCATGTGAGAAGGCATTCAGCCACAATTCAAAACTCAATAAACATTGGAAAACTCAAACAGAAGAGAAAAACTATGACTGCAGTGAGTATGGGAAGGCCTTTTCCCAAAAGTCAGACCTCATGAAGCATCAAAGAACACACACAGGAGAGAAATCCTATGGACGCAGTAAATGTCAGAAAGCCTTCAGCCAGAAGTCCCAGCTCATTTTACACCAGAGAACCCATACAGGAGAGAAAGTTTATGAGTGCCAGAAATGTGGGAAAACTTTTACTGATAAGTCATGCCTTAATAAACATCAAAGAACTCACAGAACAGAAAAACGCTTTGAATGTCATATATGTCGGAAAGGATTCCGTGATAAGTCACAACTCACTTTACATCAAAGAGTTCATACAGGAGAGAAACCCTATAGTTGTGGCAAATGTCAGAAAAGCTTCAGCAGTAAGTCACAGCTTACTGTTCATCAGAGAGTTCACACAGGAGAGAAGCCCTATGGTTGCGATGAATGTGGGAAGACATTCCCCCTTAAGTTTAGCCTTATTTTACATCAAAAGACCCACACAGGGGAAAAACCTTATGGATGTAATGAATGTGGGAAAGCTTTCATCCAGAGATTTGAGCTCAGAAGACACCAGAGAACTCACACAGGCGAGAAGCCTTATCATTGCAGTGAATGTGGAAAGGGCTTTAGTGTAAAGTCACTCCTCAATACCCACTGGAGAACTCATACGGGAGAGAAACCCTATGAATGCAATGAATGTGGGAAAACATTCTCCATCAAGTTTAGTCTCATTTTACACCAAAGAACTCATACAGGAGAGAAACCCTATGAGTGTAGTCAGTGTCAGAAGGCTTTCACCCAGAAGTCACACCTGACTATTCATCAGAGGTCTCACACAGGAGAGAAACCTTATGAGTGCAGTGAATGCCACAAAGCTTTCAGCCGGAAGTCTTATCTCCTTACCCATCAAAGGATTCACTCAGGAGAGAAACCTTATGAATGCCTTGAATGTGAGAAAACTTTCTCTCACAAGTTTAGCCTCGATCATTCGTCAGGCAATCCACTCACCTCAGCCTCCCAAAGGCGCGGGATACAGGTTGAGCGAAAAATTCCCTCATCAGGTTTAGCATCAGAAAACATGACCAGGCTCAGTGTCTCAGCCTGTAATCTCAGCTTTTTGGGAGGCTGAAGTGAGTGGATTGCCTGAGCCCCCGGGTTCAAGACATGCCTGAGCAACTTGGCAAGACCTTGTCTCTACAATAAATCAAAAATTAGCCAGGTGTGGTAGCATGCACCTGTAGCTCTAGCTACTTGGAAGACTGAGGCAAAAGGATTGCGGAGCCCAGCAGGTCGAGACTGCGGTGGCTGGGAGCTTGCCACAGCACCGCAGTCTGGGCAACAGAGTGAAACTCCAGCTCAAAAACAAAATACATACAGGACGAATCCCCAAGAATGCAGTGAATGTCAGAAAACTTATGCCCAGAAGTCCCATCTTATTATACATCAAAGAATTCATACCGGTGAGTAAACTTATGGATGCAGTAAGTCTTGGAAAACTTTCTCCCACAAATTCAGCCTCATTCTACATCAGAAAACTCATAGAGGAAATAAATCATGAATGAAGTGAATATCTAAAAGTTGTCACTGACAGGAAATAACTCATTATATCACAGAGTTTACATAGGAGTGAAACCTCAAGACTGCAACACTTGTGAACACACTTTATTTTCAAACTTACACATCATTTTCAAACTTATACATCATTTTCCATCAGAGAGCAGTGCTGGGTATAATGCCAGTTAAGAGGCCATACCTTTTCCAATTAAATGTCAATTGAGTATACACCAGAGGGAACAAATAGGAGGGAACATCTACATGTGTATTGCTTGTGGGTATATATATTGTTGGCATAAAATTCAGCTAAATCAGTAGCAGAGAATTGTCATTGAGAAGGAAATTCTCTACATTAATAAATCTGGTGTATCATACTTTCATGGGCATCATTATATGGGGAAGTGATTTTTCTGCTGTTGTGATATAGAAAGTATTGAGTATGTAAATAAATGCACTTGTCAAAAATCAAATATTTTATCTAGACAATACAGTGTGTGTTTTGTACCTATTTTTATTGTGCAAATGATTGTTCAGGGCTGAGCCCAGTGGCTCACACCTGTAATTCCAGCACTTTGGAAGATCGAGTTAGGAGAATTGCTTGAGCCCAGGAGTTTGTGACCAGGCTAGGCAACATACTGAGACCTCATCTCTAAAAATATATAAAAAAATTGGCCGGGTGCAGTGACTCAAGCCTGTAATCCCAGCACTTTGGGAGGCCTAGGTGAGGGGATTACTTAAGCCCACGGGTTTGAGAACAGCCTGGGCAACTTGACGAGACATCATCTCTACTTGGAAGGCTGAGGCAGAAGTATCCACTGAATCCAGGAGGTAGATGCTGGGGTGGCTGTGAGCATACCACTGTATTCCAGCCTGGGTGATGGAGTGAGACTTCAACTCAAAAAATAAAAAATAAAATAAAGTAAAATAAAATTTTAAAAAAAATTAGCTGGGCATGGTGGCACATACCTATAGTTCCAGCTACTCAGGAAGCCTAAGCAGAAGGGTCACCAGACCCCAGGGGATCAAGGTTGCAGTGAACCGTGAGCATGCCACTGCACTCTAGAGTGGAAGACAAAGTGAAACTTTGACCAGAAAAAAAAAAGTTAATATTCGGAATTGCATGTGTTAGCATAACATTTACGAATATGAAGTATATATGTTAAGTGTACATAAAGCCTTTCCATAGAATATCTATATTGAATTTTTGTATCATTATAATGCTACATATAGTTAATTGATCTGCAGTGGCTCATTGTTCTAGTAAGAAATCTGAATGCAGTACTGCATATATATTTCCCCTTAGTGTGTGCTAGTATTTGTAAGTGGGTCTGGAAGGTTATGTGCCTTTTTTTTTTTTTTCTTTTCTTTTTTTTTGAGTCACCCAGGCTGCAGTGCAGTGGCATGTTCACTACCACAGCCTCAAACTGCTGGGCTCAGGCAATCTTTTCACTTCAGCCTTCCATGTAGCTGGGACTACAGATGTGAGCCACCACGTCTTGCAGATTTTTTGATTTATTGTAGAGAGAAGGTGTTGCCTTGTTGCTCAGGTTGATCTCTGACTACTGTGCTCAGGCAATTCTCTTGCCTCTACCTCCCAAAGTGCTGATATTACAGGAGTGAACCACTACTTCTGGCTGTGTGCCTCTTTTGAGTAAAACTTTATTTCACCTACTCTAAGATGGATATTTTCCCCACATATCATCAATGCTGAAATTAAGATGCAGCATAAAATTGCTGACTTGACATATTTAAATAGAGAACTTGGTACATAAAATAGTGGTGTGTCATACAACCAAAAGTATCTTAGATTGTATGAAATATAGACGTTATCAGCTTTGTTTCTTCTAAACCAACCAGATATGTGGGGGTTGAGGAAGATGACTATTCATGTTTCAGGCCCCTTCTGAATTATTATTGTTGAGTTGGAGTGTGACTCTGTCATCCAGGCTGGAGTGCAGTGGCACGCTCACTGCTATCACAGCCTCGGCCTCATAGGCTCAAGTGATCCTTCTGCCTCAACCTTCCAAGTAGCTGGAACTCTAGACATGCACCACCATGCCTGGCAAATTTTTTGATTTACTGTAGAGACAAGGTCTTGGCAAGTTGGTCTTGTACCCTCAGGCTCAAGCAATTCTCTCACCTCGGGCTCCCAAAGTGCTGGGATTATAGGCCTGAGCCACCACTCTCAGCCAGCCTTCTGAATTGTTAAGAGAGTCTCTGATAACAGATCAATGTAAATTATATATTATCTGTACTCCTGTTATTTTTTTCTTGATTGGATAATGTGGCTTGATCCTATGACCATATAAAATAGGCTTCTATTTCCTTTATGGTCACAAGGTTTGCAAGATGTTCTTTCTTTTGAAAAAGTATGCCATATAGATGTTTTCATTGATCCCTCTCAAGAATGTAGCAAGGAGCTCTTCTAAATTCTATCTATCTATCTATCTATCTATCTATCTATCTATCTATCTATCTATCTATCAATCTATCATTTATTTAGAGTCAGAGTCTCAGTATTTTGCCCAAGCTGGAGTGCAGTGGCACCATCACAATTTACCACATCCTAAACCTCTAGGCTCAGGCGATCCTTCTGCCTCATCCTCCTGTGCAGCTGGGACTACAGGCATGTGTCACCATGCCTGGCTAATTCTTTTTGTAATTCTGCAGAGACAGGGTCTTGCTATGTTGCCCAGGCTGGTCTCAAATTTCTGGACTCAAGCAGTTCTCCCACATCAACTTCCCAAAGTGCTGGGATTAGAGGTGTGAGCCACCATGCCCAGTTATCTTTTCTTAAATGGGGAATAAACTCTAAGATACAATGAGCCTGATTTTAATTTTATGAAAATATGTTTCTTTGTCCAGCACAATGTTGTACATTAAAATGAGTGACTGCAATTATACCAGTTGTGCAGGATAAGATGTTGAAAGGGTTTATGTGACTTTGCAAAGTTATATTTACGTAAGACTTTAAGAAAGAAAAAGGCTACAGTCTTCTAAGAGGAAAAAGATGAAAAAACATACAGGTAATGCAGGCACAGATTTCAGAGATCTTTTTTCATTAACACTGGACACTTTGTCTCTAGATCACAAACTACCAAATATATGTAAGATATCTCACTTTCAGGGAAGCCAACACACAAGGTTACTGAGAGATTATGTGTGTGTGTGTGTGAGAGAGAGAGAGAGAGAGAGAGTCTCAGTCTCTCAGACTGGTTTGCAGTGACATGATTCCACCTCACTGTAGCTTTGACCTCCTGGATTCAAGTTATCCTCCTGAGTAACTGGGACTACAAATGCCACCGTGCCTGGATAATTTTTGCATTTTTTTTTTTTGTAGAGATGAGGTCTCACTATGTTGGCCACGCTGGTCTCAAACTGGATTCAAATGCTGAAGCCAGATTAAATCCAACTCTTGGGGGCTCTTTTACTATTTCTCCCTTGCAAAAATCCTGATATATATACACAGTGCCTATAATCCCAGTACTTTGGGAGGCTGAGGTGAGACGATTGCTTGAGACCTGACTAGGCAACATAGCAAGACTCATCTCTACAAAAAAATTTTAAAAAGCTGAGCATGGTGGCATGTACCTGTAGTCCCAATTACTTGTGAAGTTGATGTGGAAGGATTGCCTGAACCCAGGAGTTCGAGCTTGCGGTGAGCTGTGATGATGCCACTGCACTCCAGCCTGGATGACAGAGAAACCAACTCAAAAATAAAAATAATAGTAATCTCAATCTTGTAATTTGGTGTTTTTTTTTTATTTTTGAGCAGGAGTCCCACTCTTTTGCCCAGGCTGGAGAGCAGTGACACTCTCATGGCCACTGCAGCCTCAACCTGCTGGGCTCACATGATTCTTCCACCTTGGCCTTCCAAGTAGCTATAACCACAGGTGCACGTCACCATGACCAGCTAATTTTTGAATTTATTGTAGAGATGAGGTCGCACCAAGTTGCCCAGGCTGGTTTCAAACACCTGGACTCTGGTGATCCTCTTGCCTCCACCTCCCAAATTGCTGAGATTACTGGCATAAGCCACCGTGCCTGGAGGTGTTTTTATTTTTTGATAGAGATGAGGGTCCCACTATGGTGCCTAGGCTGGTCTCGGACTCTTGGGCTCAAGTAATACTCCTGCCTTGACCTTCCAAAGTGCTGGGATTACAGGCATTAGCACGGCTCCTAGCCATAATTTTTTTTCTTCATTTCCATGCTCAGGTCTCATAAAAAAACGGGTTGTGTCTCTTTGAATTTTGAGACTTTATATAGACCTGGTGGTGATATCTGTTGAACCCAGGACTCTAATGAGAGAGATATAGAGACCACAAAGAGCCAGCTCTGATGCAAACACACGAGGGTCTTTATTCAGGCTCGAGTCTGGGCTCCCGCCCGAAGCAGCAGCTTCAGGGACCAGAGCCCCGATTCACAATGGCAAGCAGTTTTTATGCACAATTACAGAAGGAGGGGAAAGAACTCCAAACTTGATTTTACATGATTGGGTAATTTCTCCTAATGGGTACGGGAATACTTGGTATTGGTGGGTGCTGCCCGTGATTGACGGAAACCCACGTAATGGGTCGAGTGAAATGTTAGATAAGTTAGGTCCATACAGTCTCTGCTTATGAAGTAACCTGAGCCGGCAGACAAAGGGTTACATTAGCCCTTTTAGTTTACGGATCCAGCCCCAGGCTTACCTAGGAAAGCTTGTTTGCTTAACCTTTACACAACATAACATAGTCATTATGGGACAACAAAAGCCAAACTTAACAAAGTTTTAAATATGAATGCTGCAAACACATACAGTGAATGTGGGGTAGAAAATCATATACTAATTCTGGGAATTTATAATAGCAAGCTTATTGTAGCAAGGCGGTTACTTTTATAGAGGTCTTTTGTTCCCTGTAGGTTTACATGGCCACTGCGAGTAAATTATCACTGAGATATAAACCGGTGATAAAGCCCACCTAGAGAGGAGGTGGCTCCTCTAAGTCTGGTGGACCTTGTAGGAATGTTTGAAAGAGGCTTATCGCTTTATCCTTTACATCCCGTTGTAAAAGCATAAGTTAGCCTACTGGTTTGGGGTTGACAATGCTTAACCCAAGGATTCTAAATACAAACACTGCTTAAAACCCGACATATGCCTAATTCTACGGGGTCTGAGGTAGGATTTAAAGTATTAAGATTTCATAAAATACATGAGGTAGGAATACACAAAATATGTAGTAAACATGAGGTGGGGATATATGAAATATAGTGAACTAAACGCTACTTTTACAGCAAATAAGTTTCTTGGTTTCTTGGGTCTCTCAATAGCATGCTCTTAACCTAAATCTATTGTTGTCCTCTCATATCAAACTGACCAGTTTGGAGCTCTGGGATTTACTGCTTCTTTTCCTTCGTGAGAAATCTAGTGTAGGATTGGGGCTGGGACCTGGGTAGAAGGGACTGACTCTTGTCCAGCTATAGAGTCTTCAGGACCAAGGTCCACATCTCAAATCAGCTGGAGGAGGTGGAGGAAAGGGAAGAACTGCCTGGGACCCACTCAGGAGCTCTAGGGAGAAGTGGCTCCCAAGCAGCTTGCGCCTGCTGGAACGCTGACCACCCTTCACCCCCCTGCACCCTACCGGCCTGACCTTGGGCATTCTTACTGCACAGGCACCCACCACAGCCCTGCTGTCAGGAGCAAAGTGGGTGGTGGTGGGGAGGCAGAGGCGAAATTGGATGGAATCTTTTTTTTTAACAGATTCTGAACACTCATATAGAACTCTGGTTGACTGATTTATGTTGCCTTATGGTATTTTTTATGTTACCTTATGGTACTTTTTTTTTTTTTTTTTGAGTCGAAGTTTCACTCTATTCCCCAGGCTGGAGTGCAGTTGTGGAGTTCCAACCTCCGCTGAGCAGGGCCTGAGGTGGGGGGAGGAAATGAGAAATAAAGAGACAGAGAAACAGTGGGATTGGGAGGACTCTTTCCCAGGTAGAAAGGAGCGAGGGAGAGCCAATTTATTTTCACTGCATGCCTCTTATATAGGGCAAAAATCACACAAGGGAGGGGAAAACCCCACAAGCTATATGTTAATGTCTAAACTATGCTTATCTTAAAGTCTATGCTAACTTAAAAGAAAGGCAATCCCTTAAAACAGACAGCCTCTGGGCTAGGCATGGCGCCACTCTGCTATCCAGGTAATAGCAACCAAATGTCAAGGGAGACAAAGGAAATATAGGCTTGGTTCCTTGAACACAAGCCAAGAAGCTTAAGGACCTTGACAGCTTATGCTCTGGTTTCCTTCATCTCCTCCTTTTCCTTTTCTTTTAAGCACAGTTTATGGACTTCTACTTGGAACTCTCTGATGGCATGTCCTCCTGCCTGGATGCAGGCTGGGAGACAAAACAGTAAAATCAAATTCAGCACTCCCAATGCTAGTAAAGAATATGCTGTAGACCATAAGCTATGTGACAATAGCAACTACTTAATTTTACCAAGAGTATTATTAGCCAATGAGCTAGCAAGCAATAAAGGTGACCCTGCTGGAGTAATATTTACAATATCTTGAAGTAATTGAGCAATATTCAAAGAAACATTATTAGAAGACCAAATTCCCAGTAAATGATTTCTAACCAGATCCCAATGCCATTCAGAATCATAAGACTTAGAGGTTACACAAATCCACTGGAATTCTGCATGACATCATAACATAACCCAGGTCTTTAAAGCAGCAACCTGGTCTCTAAGAACCAAGACAGTTTGTTCCAATGCATTGAGTCATGCCTCCAATTTAACATCAGTGGCTTCTTGACTGGATAGAGCAGTGGAAATGTTCTTAGCCAGATTGTCCACATACTGAGTAGTGTGCATTTCTTGAGTCAAAGTCATGCTGAAGCAGTGGCCGCTGCAATCAGAGTAACCAATGCAGTAACACCGGCAACTAAAAGTCTAATAAATCTTCGCTGATGGTCAAGCAGGTTGGACATTTAAGAAAGCACATGCCAACCGGAGTCCTGATAC
>NW_007260169.1:0-7103 GCF_000164805.1 Carlito syrichta | reverse complement strand
TGGCCTTGGGCCTGCTGGCTTTACTCTCCGAGGTGAGAAATGTGATTCAGGCAGGTCGCATATCTGACTTGGCAATGAGGACCTTCCACCCCAAAAGGACAGGAATACAACCCTCAACCTGGGACATTCCCCCCATCCCATTTTTTAAAATCTAAAGTCAGTTGCCCTGTGAACACACCATGCACAGTTGAGAATCATCACGCACTGTATGATTCTGATGTTTTTGGAGACAGGTCTGGCTCTGTGGGCCAGGCCGGGGCACAGGGACATGACCATCATTCTCAGCCAGCTTTGAAATCGCGAGCTCCAATGATCCACCTGCTTCAGCCTCTGGAGTGGCTGGGGCAACAGGAACCTCGACCCCAAAACTGTAAATTGGATGGGTGTGGATACGGGGTCTCTCTGTGTGACCCAGGCTGGCCTTGGGCTCCCAGGCTCCAGCCATCCTCCTGCCTCGGGCTCCCAGAGCACTGGGATTCCAGGCGTGGACCTGCATGCCATGCCTTCTGGTTTGTTTTTGACAAAGGATCGAGGCCAGGCTCGGGGGCTTACCTTGTCATTTCAGCACTTTGGGAGGCCAAGGCCAGTGTACAGCCTGAGCCCTACCTCAAGTAACTAGGCGAGAATCCATCTCAACCCTCCATCCCCAATGAGCCAGGCCTGTTGGCACACGCCTATCATTCTGGCTCCTCAGAAGGCCAGAGAAACGCTTACTGGAGCCTGGTGGGCCGAAAAAGTGGTGGCCACTAGCGATCCACCACCTTAAAGCCTGGGTGACAGTGATACTCTGAGTCAAAGCAAAGGAAAAAAGGGGGAAAAAAGAGAGTATCCATTTGTGTATGGAGATGGGATCAACATGATCAGACAGAGATAATTTAGGAAGGAGGCCCCAGCCTTGGTTTTAGAGTTGCTGAAAGATGGTGGATTGGCAGACAATCAGGTCGTGGCTTTAGGAAGCTGAGGCATGTGACCACTGGAGCCCAGGTGTGCAAGACCAGCCTGTGCCATGAGGTGGGACCTCATAGTTCTCTGTAATGCAAACACTGGAGTCTTGCATAGTGGCGCCTGCAGTCCCAGCTACATGGGATGCGGTAGCCTACATCCAGGAGCACTCCTTTGCAGCATCCCTGCCAACAGAATGTGCAAGTCCAGGCCAGGGACTGTGAGTCACAGCCATCAGCCCCATGTTCTGGGAGGCTGAGGCGGGAGGTTGCCTGAGCCCAGTGGTGGGAGACCAGCTGGGCGACATGGTGTTGGTGGTAGTGGTGAAGATTATTATTATTTGGAGTCCAATCCTGCTCTGTTGCCAGACCGCAGTGCCCGGACACACTCAAGGTCACAGTGGACTCTATCTGCCTGGCCTAGGCAATCCTCCTGCCTCAGCCCACTGAGTGGCTGGAACCACAGGCCTGCACCACCACACCCAGCTAATCTTTTGATTTATTTCTCATGTCTGAGGCGAGGTCTTGCCCCATGTCTCAGGCTGGTGTTGAACCCACAGGTCCAGAACCTCCAAAAAGATGGAATGTCAGGTTGTGCCCCTGAGTCCAGCCTGTGGTTGGAATGATGGTGATGGTTGGCATTAGTATTCTAAGTCAGAGTCCTGCTCTGTCACCCAGGCTGGAGCTCATGGAACTGCTTATGGCCACCAAGGTTTCCAATTTCTGGGCTCCCATGATTCTCCAGCCATTGCGTGCTATTTGGAAGTAATAACAGGCATGCAGCACCATGCTCAGCTCATTTTTTGGCTTCTTGTAGAGACAAGGTCTCGCTAAGGTGCCTGGGGCCTCAGACCATCCTGTTGCCACAGCCGCCCAGAGTGCCAGGATAACAGGTGTAAGCCCCTGCACCCAGCTTCCACAACCCTCCTGGGTCACTACCATGAGGTCCGCTCCCTTCTGATGAACCGGGACCCAGGAGAGGGCAGCCGGAGTCACCCATTGAGTCCTACCTGGGGAAAGCGCCTGTGCAGGTGTGTGTCTTTGCCAGGGCATCCACCCATCTGCCTTCCTTATTCACCATGGTGGACCTGCCTGCTCCTCCCAAGGTCTGCCTCAGGGATAGGGAGGGTGGGACTCTCAAACCTTCTGGGTAGCAGAGAAGGCCAGGTGACTCACGCTTGTCCCCTAGCACTTGGGAAGGTCGAGACAGGAAGATGGCTGGAGCCCAGGAGCTTGAGATCAGGCTGGACACAAAAGCAAGCCTCCACCTTGACCCAAAGCAACATCCAGAAAACTTTGGGTGCGTGCAGACCTTGGTGGGGGATCGCCTCTGATCCAGAGTACAAAACCAGGCAGCAAGTCCAGAATGTCAACCAAATGGAAAGCCTGTGATTGCAGCAGTTTGTGAGGTCCAGGACAAGAGGATGGCCCCAGTTTGGTGGTCTGAGAGCAGCCTGGGCAACCTAGTGAGGAAAGAAAAGAAAGACAGAAAGAATGAAATCCATTCTCAAGCAAACCTTCTGCCCTCATTCCTTACCTGCCAACCCTCCCAAATATGAGGGTCCCAAAAGCTTGGCACATTTCAGCCCCAACACCCCCTCCACTCAATGACTGTCCCTGCTTAGATTTGGGAGTTCCTGAGACTCCCTGGCCCAGGTCGCTGACTCTCCTTTCTGAGATGAGAAATGTGCCCCAGGCAGGATGAACTTCTGACTTGGCAATGAGGACCCTCAACCAAGAAAGGCCAGGGACACATCCCTCACCAAGAGACATTTCTTCCCCGCCAAATTTCATATTTCCAGACTCTAAAGCCAGGCACCTTTTGAACACAGCATGTGCAGTTGAGAATCTGAGTACTATTCTAAAGTTTTGGGATATAGGGTCTGGCTCTGTGGCCCAGGCTGGAAGCCAGGGGACATGACCATCATTCACTGACAGCCTCGAAATCACTCTGGTGATCCTTCCACTCAGCCACTGAATTGGCCAGGACTATGGGTATCTCAACCCCAGAACCCTGTTTGGATGGGTGCAGAGATGGGGGCTCCCTGCATGACCAGGGCTGGCCTTGGCCTCCTGGGCTTCAGCCATTCTCCCCCTTTGGCCTCCCAGAGTGCTGGGATTCCAGACATATGCTGCTGCGCCAGGCCATCGGGCTCATTTTCGAAAAAGGCTGGAGGCCAAGGTTGGGGGCTCAGTCTCGTAATCCCAGGGCTTTGGGTGGCCGAAGCCAGAGCTCAGCTGGAGCCCATGGGCTGAGACCCACCCCCACAACTTGGCAAGACCTCGTCTATACCCTCCATTCCAAATGATCCAGGTGTGGTGGCACGCCTGTCATTCTGGCTCCTCTGAAGGCCAGAGAATTACTCACCAGAGCCTAGCAGCCCGAGCTGCAGTGGCTGTGAGTGAGCCACCACACTCCAGCCTGGGTGATGGAGTGAGACTCTGACTCAATAAAAAAAGGAAAACAGGATAAAAAAAGAAGAGCATCCATTTGTGTATGGAGTTAGGATCATCGTGATCAGACAGAGAACATTTGGGAAGGAGGTCCCAGATTGGGCCTAGAGTTCCTGAAAGATGGTGGATTGGCAGAGAATCGGGCTGTGTATTTGGGAGGCTGAAGCAGGGGACCACTGGAGCTTAGGAGTTCAAGACCAGACTGGGCCACCTAGCAACACCTCGTTGCTTCCTGGAATGCAAACAGTGGAGATGCAATTGGTTGCGCTCGCGATCCTGGTTACCTGGAGTGCAGTAAACTCCATCTGGGCTGTTCCTTTGTGCTGCCCCCACCGATAGAAAGGGCGAGTCCAGGCTGGGCACTGTGGCTTATGGCCGTCAGTCTCTTGTCCAGGGAGGCCGAGGCAGGAGGCTCCCTGAGCCCAGGGCTCGGAGACCAGTCCAGGTGAAGTGGCATGGCCTCTTCTTTGCAAGAGATCCCCAAAATCAAGTCTGGCATGGTGGTCTCCGGAGGAACAGCTGCTCAGGGCCAAGGTGGGAAGACCACCTGAGCCCCGCAGTTCGAGGCCCGGGGTGGCACAATCCTGCCGTTGTTCCCAGACCGATCGACAGAGACTACAGTGACAAAAATGACACCTCCCACATGGGTCATAATGGGCATCCACGGTTCCCCAGTGAAAGGTGCCCACTGGGGGGTACGATGGAGAGATCAGGAGAGGCAGGGCTCTCCCTGTGCCAGAAGGAGGCAGACAGGGTGAACAAAACCTGGGCTGGCCGCAGTGATGCTGGACCACCTTGAATGCTCTGAACCTGATGGCCATCCTAGCTTGGGGCCGTCTGTTTTGTGAGCTCACACGCATCTTGACCATGGAACACGAGTGTAGATGGTGGAGGCAGGCCTTCTGGGTTGCGTGGCCAAAGGCATGGGATGGACATGCACATTGGCCACTTTTGAAACCTCTTACGAATGACGGGTGGGAAAGTGCCTTTTACTCTCCCATCGCTGAGGGTGTCTCCTCACGTTGGGTGGCAGAATTGATGGTGGTGGTGGTGGTGGTGATTATTATTATTTGGAGTCGGAATCATGCTCTGTCTCCAAGGTCGGAGCGAAGGGGCATGCTCACTGCCACAGCAGAATTCACCTGCTGGGTTCAGGTTATCCTCCTACCTCAGACCCCTGAGTGGTTGAAACTACAGGTCAGCGCTACCATGCCCGGGTAATCTTTGGATTTATTTTTGCTGGCTGAGACAAGTTCTCGCCTGTGTCCTGGGATGGTGTCGAACCCGCAGCCTCAGGCCATCCATTTGTTTGGGCCTCTGAAGGACTGGGAGGCCAATCTGAGCACTTGAGCCTGGCCTGTGTTTGTGGTGATGGTTGGTATTATGATTCTGAATCGTAGTCCCACTCTGTCACCCAGGGCAGAGTGCAGGGGCCTGCTCTCAACCACCTCAGCCTCCACCAGCTGACCCCCGGCGATCGTTGTTCTGCGGACTCCTGAATGAACGGAACAACCAGTGTGCACCACCATACTCGGCTAATATTTTTGGCTTCTTGTAGAGATGAGATCTCACCAAGGTGCCCGGGCTGGTCTCACACCTGGTGCCTTAGACCATCCTCTCAGCTCAGACCCCCATAGCGCCGGGATGACAGGCATAAGTCCCTGCACCCTCCCTCAACCCTGCTCTCGGTGGCCCAACATGATGTCTACTCCCTTCTGACCACCCGGGACCCCAGAGAGGTCAGTCTGAGTGGCCTTCTGAACCCTCCCAGGGGGAAGCGCCTGGTGCAAGAGCGTGTCTCCACCGGGGCGCCCACCCCACGTCCTTCCTGTTTTTCAGGGTGGATACGCTGGCTCCTCTCAGGGCTGCTTTGGGGAAAGTGAGGGCCTGACTCTCAAACCTGCGGGGACATGGGGATGGACAGTTGACTCATGCCTATCTCCTTGACACATGGGGAGGCAAAGACGGGAAGATGGCCAGTGTTCGGTATCTCGAGACCAGGCTGGACACCATAGCAAGCCCCCACCTGGACCCCGATCAAAACCCAGAAAACCTTGGGTGAGGTCAGACCTCGACAGGCAGATTGCCTCCAGCCCAGAGTTCAAGACAAGGCAGGAAGACCAGGATGTCGGCCAAATGGAAAGTCTGTGATTGCAGCAGTTTGGGATGCCCAGGCCAAGAGGATAGCCCAAGTTGGGCATTTTTAGAGAAGTCGGTGTAACCTAGTGAGGAAATAAAAAAAAGAAAGAAAAAGAAAGAAAGAAAGAAAGAAAGAAAGAAAGAAAGAAAGAAAGAAAGAAAGAAAGAAAGAAAGAAAGAAAGAAAGAAAGATATCCATTCTCCTGTAAATTTTCTGCCCTCAGATCTTCCCCCTCGCCATCCCCAACATGTGAGGGTCCTAGAAGCTTGGCACCTTCCAGCCCCAACTCCCACATAACTGCCCTCATTTGGTGTGGAAGTTCCCGAGGCTCCCTTGTCAGGTTCCTGCCGGCTCTCCTCTCCAAGGTGAGAAATGTGCCAAAGACAGGTCGAACCTCTGACTCAGCAATGAGGACCTACTGCTGAGATATGCCAGGGACACATCCCTCACCCGGAGACGTTTCTTTTCCCCAATACCATTTTTCCTGGCTCTAAAGCCAGTCACCCTGTGAACACGCCATGTGCAGTTGAGAATCTGTGTATGATTCTGATGTTTTTGGAGACAGGTTCTGGCTCTGTGGCCATGGCTGGGAAAGGGGACATGACCATTGATCACATCAGCCTCGAATTCATTTGCTCGGGTGATCCTCCCTCCTCAGTCTCCAGAGTGGCTGGGATGACGTGCATCTCAACTCCAGACCTCCTATTTTGATGGGTGTGGAGATGTGGTCTCCCTCTGTGGCTTGGGCTGTCTTGGGCTCCTGCTATACTCATGCCTTGGCCTCCCAGAGCGCTAAGATTTCAGGCGTGGGCCGCCACGCCAGGCCTGCTGGTTCATTTTTAACAAAGGATAGAGGCTGGGCTTGGAGGGCTCGGGAGGTCAGCCTCATCATCCCAGCACTTTGGGAGGTCAAGGTCAGCAGCCAGTCCGAGTGCACAGCCCGAGACCTGCCCAGGCACCTCAGCAAGACCTTGTCTCTACCCTCCATCTCTAATGAGGTGGGTATGGTTGTACACGCCTGTTGTTCAGGCTCCCCAGAAGGCTGGGAAAAGTCTCGACAGCACAGAGCGAGCCACTGCCCTCCAGCCTGTGTGACAGAGTGAGACTCCTACTCAAAGAAAAAAAGAAAAAAAAAAGAAGAGCATCCATTTGTGTATGGAGTTGGAATCATCATGATCAGACAGAGATCATTTAGGAAGGAGTCCCCAGGCTTGGGTCTAGAGTTACTGAAAGATGGTGGATTGGCAGAGAATCTGGCTGTGACTTTAGGAAGCCGAGGCATGTGACCACTGGAGCCCAGGTGATTGAGACCAGCCTGGGCCACAAGGTGGGACCTCGTCGCTCCCCATAATGCAAACACTGAAATCTTGCATGGTGGCACCCACAGTCCCAGCTACATGGGATGCGATGGCCAACATCCAGGGGCATTCCCTTGCATCGCCCCTGCCAACAAAATGTGCGAGTCCAGTCCAGGCACCGTGGCTCACATCCATCAGGCCCACGTTCTGGGAGGCCAAGGTGGGAGGCTGCTTGAGCCAAGGGATGGGAGATCAGCCCGGGTGACGTGG
>NW_007260168.1:0-10450 GCF_000164805.1 Carlito syrichta | reverse complement strand
CAGGCTTGCAGCACCGCGATTTGCACCAAACAGGCGCCCTTTGAGCGCTGTCGCTGGTGGGGTTTGGCCGGTGGCAGCGCTTGTCTGAGTTGGCACTTTTTAGGTGGAAGCAGTGTCCAGTCTTCCAAGCTCCAATGTCTCTCAGAGGGCAGTTTCCTAGTGGCAATACCTTAATTGTCTTAAAAAGAAAGTTCGTCGTTGGCCACACCACTCGTTGCTCAGGGCCAGCACTTGCTGTGTCCCAGCACCCGCAGTTTCCCGGCTTTCATAATTGAACAAACTTTCATTGGACAAGAGAATGATTTCTGTAACTCTCTCCAGATAAGAGGCCAATGACTGTGGACTGGTTTTGGCCCTTTATAGAGTGCTGTAATGTCCCTGAACCACATTTTACTACATATGGCCTAACTGCAATACATTTAAATGGTAACTCTCCATTCCAAAGTGAGCATGGGAGCTATATAACATGAATGTTTGCTTACTACTCATGTGCGACCCCTTCATGAGTATACACAGCTCTTACTTTACCTGTGGAATTTGTATACATGCCCACCAGTTCAATATCAATGTCTGTCTCATTCTTCTCTCCCTCAAAGTTCAAGACTTATAAATACATAGTAGCATACTAAATCCAGCAATATCTATTTAAAAATGTCTATTTTTACATAAAATATATATATTTTAAAGTACATTGTGATTTAAGTGGGATTTATTCTAGGTCCCTGATGTTGATTTATCATAAAAATAATTTTCACTTTACCCTTTTATAAATTCAACTTCTCTTCATGAATAAAACAAAAAAAGATCTTAGCAAATTAGAAAAAGTGAATTTCCTTATTTATTTAAATTCTATCTATAAGACCTACAACTAATATTTTACCTAATGGTGAAATACTGAAAACCTTCCACCCTTGGAATTGGGACAAAAAAGTTGGGCTGCTTCTTATTATGGGTAATATTCAACATTTTACTGAACGTGATATCCAGGGGATTAAGGGTGTAAGGAGATGTAAAAATGGTGAAGATGCTAATGGAAAAAATAAATGCTCATCCTTTTATTGCAGAAGGCTTACTTTTGTATATTTCTATAAAAATTTTTTAAGAGAATAAATAAGTGATTTTAGATGGTCATTGGATAAATAGTTAATGTTTAATTTGATTTCCCCCAAATATAGACTTTGAGATTATAAATTGAATAAAATACATGCGACCTATGGAGACAACTCAGGCTTATACGTTATATGTACTATATACTATATTCTTATAATAATCTAGGTAAAATGTTATGAAGAAATTTGAAAGAAGGAGGAAATATATTTGCTATTCAACTGGTGGCATTGGATCATCATATATTTTCATTCTCATCATTTTCACACTGAGTACACTAAGGAAGTGGAGTAAGAGACGGGGTTGGTCATGCTGTCTTAGGTATGGCAAAGGTGGAAGAGGTGGAGGAGGGGGAATGGGGAGACAGAATATACAGGTACATTTCGTATAACTTTCACTGACAACAATGTGTCCATAAGTGAACCCATAGGGTTCAAACCTGTGTTGTTCAAGGGCCAACTGTGGTTTATTTGGATGTTCCAAAGAATATCACTAAGAAGGAAGGGAAGGAATAAAGTAAGTGGAAGGAACCAATAGAGGGTGAATCAGACCATCTTCCATTGTGGTTCAGGATTCAGCTGACAAGCAAGTCTCAAGAAAGTTAAAAGTAAGTTAAAAGGCTGGTCTTGAACTCCTGGTCTCAAGTGATCCTCCCACCTTGTCCTCTCAGATTTCTGGGATTACGGGCCTAAGCCACTGCGTCCAGCTTGATGCCTTGGATTTACAAGAGGAAATCTTCCCTAAATTGGAATATATCTATAAAAATTGTGCATTCTTTCTTACATGCTTAAACTTGAGTCACCTTCAAAGTACTCTCATTTTGATGCAATTCAGCCACGAGAATGCTTTTTCTGCTGCTCTAAAACAGTTTTTGAACTGGTCAATTTTGATATCTTTTTTTTGCATCTGCCATTTTTTGTTTCATCCCTCCCATATCAACAAAACATGTCCTTTCAGGATTATTCTTTTCCAGGGAACCAGACACAAAAGCCACTTGGGGTGAGATGTGGTGAATAGAAAAGCTGGAGCCTTGGACATGTCATATTTGAACAAACACTACTGAACACTCAGTTCAATGTGGTCAGGGTGTTTGCACAAGTTACACATTATGAAATGGGCGTAGATGTTCAAGGAATCTCAAAAAAATTCAGTGAAGCAGAACACAGTCTCTCATAACACTAGCTGGTACATTGATTTTGATGTGATCCTAGAGCGTCCACCTAGTGGAGAAAGCCTGTACTACAAGGTGTTCACCCGCCAAAAGATAATTCCAGTTTTGGGTGTTTGCCCCTCATAGATGCTTGTTGTTGAGGGTTAAAGGCAAGGCAGATCTTTCACCCTTGCATGCATTTTAGTCATTGTAACATGGAGCTAGGAAAAGACTTTCCTCTTGTGGTGGGCAGAAGACAGCCATAGCCCTCCTGGCATGTTGCCATGGAGCCTTTCTCGAAGGCCAGTGGCAGAGGAGCTCTTGTGTTTGGTCTGGAACCACAGCAGGATCCATGGCTATTTCTGAATATAGAACGATTTCTTGCTGGTGCCTCTTAAAACACAGGCTAGCTTTGCCTTATCCCCTCAGGGCTTTCTAGCTGTCACTGGGTTCAAACCTACTTATGTCTGCCCCACCCTTCCAATCACCTAGATATCATACTACAATCTTCCCCCTTTTGCTATCCTTCTCTCAGAGATAAGGCTTCCACATTTTCCCCATAAACATTCCAAAACATACCATTTCTCATTTTATTTCTTCAGTATCTACTCGTTCTGTTATTGTCTTACTTTGGTTCCATTTTTCTTTAAATTTTCTCTTTTTTTTAATCAGCATGTGGTTCCTTCAATTCCAAACACACTTCCAGTGATGGTAAAGGGGAAGCATCATGCGCACACTCTGATTTTCTCATCTTCAAATGAGCAACCACAAGGATCCTGGAGAAGTCTGTATTCAAAATGACCTGTGTGTGCTGACTTTCCTTTCTGGAGATATGACAAGGTCTTTACAATATTTCACAGAGATGTGTTACCTACCATTGTATCCAATTAATGTAATATGCAGTGACGTCCACTTCTACAAAGTTTCTTGTGCAAATTGTTGTCTCCATTCTCATGAATGCTGTGCTTCAACTACCATCAGATTGATGATCATGATGACACTCATCAAGGATCACATTTCTTTCTGCCAGGAATGGTCTAGAAATGAACTTCCATCATGGAATTGTGTCTGTAAAGCTGACTGGTCCAACTTAAGCACCCATTGGCTTTCATAACATAGCAGGGTTGTTTTTTTTTTTAAGCATTCAAAAATTTGACAAGTCACTGAGGGGTCACTCCTCTAGAAAGGCGCAGAAGAGCTCTGGAGCTCAGTCACTGGAGTCTTCACTCTGGTTTCTTGTTATGACTCAGAAGTCTGCTGAAAATGAAGATGTTGACATTGAGCCACTGGGCTGCAGTAATCACCAGGAGGACAGTGAAAGTCTCCTAAGCACTGCCCTGTGTTCCACCAAAAGGCATATCCCTCTGAGGCATCCCTCTAACCCGCTGTTCTCCAAGCATTCCACCTCCTGGGTACTTGCCTTTCAGTCTCTGCAGCAGAGCTCGAAGAAGGGTTGAGGATTTCCTCAACTTCAGGCAGGTCCTTTTCTCCAAAGTACTTTCCCCCACATGTCCCCCTTGGCTCCCAAGCTTTGGTTCCAATGCGGATGTCATCTCGCATCAGGATCATAAGCCTTTGGACGATTTCCTCTGAGATGATTGCATGGACTCCATCTGATTGTATTTGGGGAGGGTCCTCTGATGCAATTAGCTCCGGAATTGCCCTTCCCCACCCAGCAGACTCCTTATCCATTCCTGCTTACTCTTTCTGCACCAGGAGTATAAAAAACCCCAGTGGCGTCAGGGATCTTCATAAAGCCAGTTATTCCTTCCTGCAGAAGATGGAGCAGCCAGGCGATGGCGATGTTGCGGGGCTCTCCCTGCGGTGTGCAGGGCGCCAGAAATTCCTTAGCCTTGGAACCAGGACCCCAGAAGCTGCCAGCTCTGAACTCTGGGGACTGTGGGCCCTGGCCGCCCGGCTTTGACCCCTCGAGGCCAGATCGGGAGGCCCCAGTGGCAGAGCTCTCACCCCAGATCCGACGACACGCAGGTGCCTACAAGAGGAGAGACAGAAACTGGAGCTGCTCATTGGGAGCCCAACTGATGCCAAACCCCTTCCCTCGCCCGGTTCCGCCCCCTCCGGGAACACATGG
Source organism: Carlito syrichta (assembly GCF_000164805.1). Lineage (NCBI taxonomy): Eukaryota > Metazoa > Chordata > Mammalia > Primates > Tarsiidae > Carlito > Carlito syrichta. Next base: position 6,101 of record NW_007260168.1, on the reverse strand, counting down.
CTGGAGCTTGGCAACTCTGATCGCTTAGGCGCTGCCCACCATCGACCTCCCTGGGACCCCGGCGGCCAACACCCGACTCTGCCAGTCTCTTTGGCGGCGGATCCTTCGTGCAGTTGCCACCTGGTCGTGCTGCCTTCGCGACAATCCCGCGGCGCCCGGGAGCCCACAGATTGATTTCGCTGGAGCGCTTCATTTATAAATTTTCTGTGACACTTTGCTGGACACTCACCCCTTGTGCCTTTGCTCAAATGCCCAGGGAGAGCTAGTGCCTCCAGAGCCTGTGTAGGGACATATTTTTCGTGGTTTGACCCTCTCAATAAAACGATTTCTGTTGGGAAGTTCTTTGTTTTTGGCTGGGTCTTAGGGGAAGGAACATGCGCAGGGATGTGTGTGTGTTTGTGCACGTGCTTGGGAGTCCAGGAGGAACCAGACATGGGGTAGTACTGGGACCTCGGGCCCTTCTCTTGACTGCCCATTCAGAGTAGGAGGGGGCGATTTTTGTAGATGAGCACCACCATAAGAGAAGCATGGCCCATCTTCAAACCGCACACCCACCTTTCCCTGCAAATGACAGGGACCCCTAGAGGAGATATCTGGCATTCAAGGACTCAGCAAGGTGTCTCTGAGAACCCAACTTAACCTAGGAGATGCTGGGACTTCCATCGGCCGGGAGAGTCTTTCTGGGAGTCCTTAGCAGGCAGCTGCTCTTTTCTAAGCTCCAGCTCGCTCTTGGTTGCTGCCTGACCTTCCCTTCTTTCCTGGGCCTTTCCCACTCTGCTCCAAACACACCGACCATTCCAGGCTTGTCTCGCCACCTGGGATTTCGGAGCTAAGTGTCTCACCTGCCTTGGTCCACTCTCTGCAGCCCCTCTCTCCAGAGCCTGCCACCCAGCTGACCTACTCCAAAAGTGCGGCTTGAGGGAGAAGACTTCGGAGGCCAGGAGATGGGAGGATGGCCACCTTCTCAGTGAGAGAGTGAGGGAAGAGTTGCATGCCATTTCTGGCTTGACCTGACTCCTTCTCATCCTTGCTGGTGCCCAGAAACTTCCTCAGGCACTGTCTCACTCTGCATATGAAAGGAATTGGAATAGGAGAACCTCCTTATCAGGCTGCTGAAAGGAAACACTGACTGCAGGTATACATCCAGCCGTATGTTCATCACTGTGCAGGATCCTTTCTCATTCTGCACCTTCTGAATTCAAATACACCTCTGGCCCCAGCTTCTCTGCATCCTTTTAGTTATGAGTCTCAGATTGCTACTAGTGCCTGTGTTCATTTTTTTCCATATTTAGAAATAGGAAATACAGACAGAAAACATACAGACATAGCATTACCTGCCAAGCTTTTGCCACGTCTCCTAGCTATATAATGACATTTCTTCATTTCATTTAGCAAAGTCAATCTCCTGAAGTGAATTAGGATTATTTATATCCGAATTCTTTTAATTACACATTTTCCAGTTCTTAATTTGGGCTACAAACATGCTGAATTAGTGGCAATGATACCATGTGCTAGTGTGTGGATATGAGTGTATTTGAGGGGTTGTAGCTAATGAATTGTTAGTAGTTAAATATTGTTTTTCAAGAATAGGTGCATTGTATATTTTATGACAGCTTTCTCTTTGTGTATCACTGTGCCAATGCAGTACCTCTTGTTCTCTACTTGTGGGAAGTATGTATTTTCCAGCAATGTAAATATTGTTGTAATCACTCCACCATATCATTTGGATTAAGTGACAAAATAAAAATGGATTGTTGTAGTTTTGTGCTTTTTGTTTTCAAGAGTTTGAACATAGTTAAATGCAGTTTTTCAAAAAAGGGAATATTTTGTGATATGAATGGTATTTGGCATTTAACCAACCTGTGAAGGTAATGTTACCTGTTAGAGATGAAGATGAAAATTCTCACCAATTCTGGCTTCAAGCCACCCTCAGTTCTTTGCCATGCAGGGCTCTCCAGCAGGCAGTGAGGGATATGGTAATGACCCTTTAGGCAAGCCAGACAAAAGAGTCAGAGAGGAATCCCTGGAAGACAGAGTGGAGGTTTTTAAAACTAGATCTCCAAACTGGCAATGGATCACCTTGGGTGTCCTCAGTGACCATTGTGACATCTGCTTGATGCTAGAGAGACTTCACAGCATTTCCCTGGCTTTAGAACACTTTGTTTCCAAATATTGGTTGTAGAGAGACTTCACACCCTTATAATCATACCAGCATGGGTGTAGAAAATGTCTTCCCTCTCTGTGGTGGAGCAGGGACAGCCTCTAGTCTGTGGCATGTTGCAGTGTAGTGTGTCTAAAAACCAATGGCTAAGGAGCTTCACTGGCTATTGTAAAACGTAGTCTTAAAATTTGGGCAAGTGTGTGAGTAGAAGCAGGGGAGGTCTGGTATCTCTTCAGAAAGAAATCTTTCTCTCCAATCATTTTTTGTGCAGAATCTAGTGAAGGGGCTGCTCTTGGGTGTTTAGTGTCAGGTTCCCCAGTGATGTCACTGTTGTGTATCTTCTTATGATGTTTAGAAAGAGAAAGGGGCTGTTCCATGTAGCAATGATGTCAGAATGTTAATCCGAGTGTCCTTATGGGACAGCAGATATGGAATGTGTGGCAGAGGTTTATCGGGGGAAAATATCTGAGTTAGAAACAACCAATAAAAAGGAATCTGTTAGAGATCACGGAAATGCGTGAATTACAGAAAATAAGTTAAAAATTACCTGAGCCGGGCTCAGTGGCTCAGCCTGTAATCCTGCACCTTTGAGAGGCTGAGGTGAGTGGACTGCCCAAGCCTGCAGTTTCAAGACTCGCCTGGGCAACGAGACCTCATCTCTACAATAAATCAAAAAATCAGCTGGGCGTGGTAGTGCATGCCTGTATTTCCAGCGGAAGGATCGCTGGAGCCCAGCAGGTCGAGGCTGTGGTGGCCGGGAGAGGCCACTGCACTCCAGTCTGGGTGACAGAGTGAGACTCCAACTCAAAAAAAAAAAAATACCTGCACACTTAATATTCTTCCATACAAAGAAGACGCATATGCCCACGAAAAGTAAATAACACATTGCAAAACTTCTAGGTATGTGAATTCACTATAAAAAGGAAACTGTTTTGATCTGGGGAAATCATATGAGAAATAGGAAAAGCAGAGCAAAAAGGAAGTACTAAGAAGAAACAGGACAAAATCATGTAAGGTGGGATAGGGTCCTGTGAAAAACGCTGGAAATGGTGGGATGACATCATCCCACGTACTCATTAGGTATGGAGAACACAGCAATGTTGTTCACCCAAAAGAAAATATGCAACTGTAAGAAAGAACTGGGCCCTTCTTACCTATCCCAACTTGCTAGATATGCCTTTACTCCTTAGCACAGCTGATATTGAACTTGAGGACCTGGACCTCTTAAAGACCCCATTCTGAATGCTGTCATATTTGGAATTATGTTTCAATGTGAGTTTTGCAAGGAACAAACTTTCATATCACGGTGTCCTATTGTAGAGATAGATTTTACTTTCTTAGGTCAATTAATGGTGATTTCAAAGTGAAACCTCTAAAAAGCTCCAGGGAAATGGCCTCTATGGATGGATTCCTAGCTTGATCTCCCTCATGATCCTCTCTCAGCACAACAACCAGAGTAGAGTCTCTCCAAGGGTCCCTCCAGGCCAATACGAAAGCAATATGGAAGTGTGGAATCCCAAGCCACCAGAACACAAGGAACAAAGTTGCTCCATTCAGTCTCACAGCAGGAACCACAGAGTACCTAGGATTCTCCACTGCAGGTTTTGTGTTTGCATACTCTTCTGACCTCTTGGGCAGTCCTAACCAGATAATAGCAATCTTCGTGTTGACCTTAGTTCTAGGAACAAATTCTATCAGAAGATGAAATTAGTGAGATTAACATAAAACCATAACATCTTGGATGAAATTATCATGAGTCAAAAATAATTGGTGACAGAGGAGTTTGAGATATAAAATAAAAAAGCCACTTTTCTGAATTGTAGAGAGAAAGCTGTTTGGGAGAACTCTGGTTAATAGAAAGTTTATTTTTGGTCCCAATCTTATCAGTTATGCTGGCACATAAATGGGAATCTTGTTCCGCCTGCTGAGAGAAGCTTGAAAGAGAGGGGTGCCCTAATAGAAAATTTGGGATGTTAGTGAGGAAAAGGGCAGAGATAGTCACCCAAATCTTTATCCTTTTTGTTGTTGTTGTTGCTTTGAATGTTTTTGTTTGTTTGTTTGTGTTGGAGCCTCACTCTGTCACCCACACTGGAGTGCAGTGGCCGCTCCTTGCCACCGCCGCCTCGACCTGCTGGGCTTCAGTGATCCTTCCGCCTCAGTCTTCCTAGTAGCTAGAATTACAGGCATGCGGTACCACACTCAGCTGGTTTTTTAAAATTTTTATTGTAGAGATGAGGTCTTGTTGCCCATGTCGGTCTTGAACCAGTGGGCTCAGGCAATCCACTCACCTCAGCCTCCCAAGGGCATGGGATTACAGGCTGAGCCTTGGAGCCCGGCTTATTCTTTGTTTTTTTGTCTTTGTTTTCTCTGTATTTTTTATTGTGACAGCATATGCATAACAAAATTTACCATCTTAAATCTTTTAAGTGGACAGTTCACAATGTTGTGCCTCCGTTATCAAAATCAATTTCTGTAATTCTTTTCTTTTCTTTTCTTTTTTTTTTGACCTGGAGTCTCACTCTGTCGCCCAGACTGGAGTGCAGTGGCCGCTCCCGGCCACCGCAGCATCGACCTGCTGGGCTCCGGCGATCCTTCTGCTCAGTTTTCCAAGTTGCTGGAACTACAGGCGCACGCTACTATGCCCGGATAATTTTTTAATTTATTGTAGAGATGAGGTCTCGCCAAGTTGCCCAGGCGAGTCTTGAACCCACAGGCTCAGGCAATCCACTCACCTCAGCCTCCCAAAATGCGGGATTACAGGCTGAGCCACCGAGCCTGGCTTCTTTTCATTTTTTAAAAGTGAAACTCCCAGGCAGAGCAAAATCCCAGAACTTTGGGATACCAAGGCAGTTGCTTGATCCCAGGAGTTTGAGACCAAGTTAGACAGCATAGTGAGACCTGACTCTACCAAACAAAAAAGAATGAAAATTTAGCCACTCAAAACTTTTAAAAAACCCCCAATGGGATATGTTTCTAATGGTTGAAAAGTCTTTGCCTGAGTTACAGCTATGTATGTGAGAAGACCTTTTTAAATATCAACACATCTGCATATTTGCAAGCCCATTGTATGCATTACTCAGCTGTCCCCCTTGATTTTTTGAACATCCCATATTTCTCATGATAATGGGTGCAAAGATTTTCTGATATGTTAGCATTCAGAATCTAGCAACAAATTTTAAAAATATATCATGATCTAGTAGAGTGCCAGGACCTCAATTAGGTTTAGCATTTGAAAATCAGTCAATACTATCCACTACATTAACTGAACAAAGAAGAAAAATCATATGATAATCTGTAGATGCAGGGAAATTTTTAAAAATGGAACACCTTTTTGTTATTAATATAAATTCCTTAGTTAATCAGATTCTATGAACTTTCTTAGTGTGATGAAGTATATGTTAGGGTTTAGATGGACAGGGTGAGGGTGGAAAGGCGAAGGAGGTGAAGCGTGCAGCACTGCCGGGGCTGGCAAGCCAAAGGTGCATGCTGGGAACCCAGAGATCTGAGTAAATTGCAAAAAATTGCAACACACAGAAGTGAGAGAAGAAAAGATGTGCAGGAGGCCAGCTCCAGCAGACCAGGGTTTCCTGAAGGAGAGATGGCGTAAGTGAAAGAGAGAAAACTTGGACACCTGACTCTGTTGCAGGAAAGATGCCAGATGCCGTTTATTGTCAGCTAACAGTGAGCTTTTATATTATTCGTATAAGGGAAAGGACAAAGAAAATTCCTACAAGATGTAACCAGTAACTTAATCAATAACCTTGACTGAGATTAAAAAAACAGAACAAGTAGTTTATATATAGTTCACAATTTCTCAGCAAATGAATCATATGATAAGTTTTAAAAGAATGTTACACACGAAAGATGTTAATTTCCTCAGTTTACAAAACTTAATCTAATTATGTCTAGGAATGTTTCATCCATCAAATTTACTTTAACT
>NW_007260167.1:9475-9844 GCF_000164805.1 Carlito syrichta | reverse complement strand
TTGTTAGCTAGGTAGCTAGCTAGTTAGCTAACTAAGTCAGCTGGCAAACTAGGTAGCTAGTTAGTTAGCTAATTATTTAAGTCAACTGGCTAGCTACTTAGCTACTGATTAAGTGAGCTACTTAAGTCAGCTGGCTAGCCAGATGGCTAGCTAGATAGTGAACTAGTTAAGTCAGTTGGCTAGCCAGCTGGATAGCTGGTTAATTCAGCTAGTTAAGATAACTCGCTAGCCAGTTGGCTAGCTAGTTAAGTCAGCTAGATAGCTACCTGGCTATCTAGTGTTGTCAGCGAGTTGAGTCAGCTGTCTAGCAACTGGCTAGCTGTTTTAGTCAGTTAGTTTCATCAGCAGTCTAGCAAGCTGTCTAGGTAG
>NW_007260167.1:7252-8709 GCF_000164805.1 Carlito syrichta | reverse complement strand
TTTTATAGCTGTCTAGCTAGGTAGTTAGCTTGGTAAGTCTGCTGGCTAGTCAGCTAGCTACTTCGTAAGTCAGCTAGTAAGTCAGCTGTCTAGGCTACTGGCTAACTAGTTAGGTAGGCAATAAAGTCACCCGACTAGACAGCTGGCCAGTTAGTTAAGTCAGCTGGTTTAGTCACCTGGATAATGATCTGGCTAGCTAGTTAAATCAGCTCATAAAGTCAGTTGTCTAGCCAGCTGACTATCTAGTTAAAAAGCTTGTTATATGGATGTGTAACCATCTGGCTCGCTAGTAATTTCAGCTAGTTAAGTCAGCTGGGTCACTAGGCAGCTAGCTAGTTAAGTCAGATTGATATGTCAGCTAGCTGGTGAGTTAAGTTAGCTAGTTGTCAGCTAGCTATATGATAGCTACCTAGGTAGCTAGCAAGTTGAATCTGTTAGTTAAGTCAGTTGGCTTTCTAGGTAGCTAGCTAGTTAAGTCAGCTATTTAAGTGAGCTGGGAAGATGGTTAAGTCTGTTAAGTCAGTAGGAGCGCCAGTTGCCAAGCAGGATAGCTAGCTTTAGTCAGCTGGCTAGCCAGCTAGTTAGCTAAAGTCACGTACTTAACACAGCTGACTGTCCAGCAGGATATCTAGGTAGTTAGGTAGATAACTATCTAGGTAGTTAGGTAGATAATCAAGCAAGCTATGTAGGTAGGTAGCTAGTTAAGTCAACTGGCTAGCCTGCTGGCTAGCTACGTAGCTAGGTAATTAAATCATCTGTCTAGACAGTTGGTTAGCTAGGCAACTACATAGTTAAGTCAGCTGTCTAGTCAGCTTGCTATCTAGTTATGCCACCTAGATAACTCAGCTGACTAGCCAGCTGGCTAGCTAGGTAGCTTGCTAGTTAAGTCAGCTGGATACACAGCTGGCTAACTAGAAAAGTCACCTAGTTACTTCATCTGGGTAGCCAGTTGACTAACTATCTAGCAAGCAAGTTAATTCAACTGGCTAGATAGCAGGAGAGCTAGTTAAAACAACTGTGTCTAGCCAGCACTCTAGCTAGTTAGTGACATACTTAAGTTTGTTGTCTAGCCAGCTGGCTAGCTAATTAAGTCAATTAGTTGTCACTTGCTATCCAGGTGACTAGAGAGGTAGAGAGCTACTTAACTCAGCTGGCTAGCCAGGTAGCTAGCTAGGTAGGTAGCTAGTTATATCAGCTGTCGAGCCAGCTGGCTAGCTCTTTAGTCACCTACTTAAGTCAGCTGACTAGGCATCTGGCTCCCTAGGTAGCCTGCTATTTATTTCAGCTGGCTAGAAAGCTGGCTGGCAAGATAAGTCACCTGGTTAATTCAGCTGGATAGCCAGCTGGCTAGCTATTTAGAAATCTAGTTAATTCAACTGGCTAGAAAGCAGGCAAGATAATTAAGACAGGTAGTTAAGTCAGCTAGTTAAGTCAGCTGGCTAGCCAGCTGGCTGGCT
>NW_007260167.1:6157-7196 GCF_000164805.1 Carlito syrichta | reverse complement strand
TCAGCTAGCTAGCTTGTTAAGTCAGCTAGTTAAGTTGACTTTCTAGCAAGATATCTAGCTTGGTAGCTAGCTAATTATTTCAGCTAGTAAATTCAGCTGGCTAGCTTGGTAGCCAGCTTGTTAAGTCAGCTAGTTAAGTCAGCTGGCTATCTAGTTAAGTCAGCTAGTTAACTCAGCTGGCTAGTTAGTTAAGTCAGCTAGTTAAGTCAGTTGGCTAGCTAGTTAAGTCAGCTAGCTAAGTCAGCTGGCTAGCTAGTTAAATCAGGTAGTTAAGTCAGAAGGCTAGCCAGCTGCCTAGCTATGTATCTAGCTAGTTAAGTCAGCTGGGTAGCCAGCTGGCTAGCTAGTTAAGTCACCCTGTTAACTCAGTTTGCTAGCCAACTTGTTGCCTAGGTAGTTAGATAGTTAACTCAGCTGTTAAGCCAGCGGGATACATAAGTAGCTATCTAGCTAAGTCAGCTGGCTTGCCACCTGGCTCGCTAGAGGTGTCAGCTAGTTAGGTCAGCTGGGTATCCAGTTATGTCAGCTTGTTGAGTCAGCCAGTTAGCCAGATGGCTAACTGGTTAAATCAGCTAGTTAATTCAAGTGGCTAGCCATCTGGCTATCTAGGTGGCTCTCCAGTCAAGTCAGCTGGCTAGCCAGCTGACTAGCTGGTTAAGTCAGCTAGTTAATCAGCTTGATAGCCACCTGACTAGGTAGATAGCTAGCTAATTGAGCTGGCTAGCCAGCTAGCTAGCTGATTATGTCAGCAAGTTAAATGAGCTGGCTAGCTGGTTGGCTAGCTAAGTGGCTAGCTAGTAAAGCCAGTTGGCTAGCCAGATGCCTATCTAGTTGAGTCAGCTTGTTAAGTCAACTGGTTAGACGGTTGGCTAGCTTGGTGGCTGGCAAGTCAAGTCACCTTGTTAGCAGGCTGATCAGGTAGGTGGACAGCTTGTTAAGCCAGATGGCTAGCTGGCTGACCAGCAGAGTGTCTGTCCAGGTAAGCTGGCTGGCTATCCCAATGTCCTGTCTGCCGGCTGGCTATTTACCTGGTTGGCTA
>NW_007260167.1:0-6137 GCF_000164805.1 Carlito syrichta | reverse complement strand
CTGCTTATTTCAGCTAGTTTAGTCAGCTGGCTAGCTAGGTAGCTAGCTAGTTAAATCAGCAACTTGTGTCAGCTAGCTAGCTTGTTAAGTCAGCTAGTTAAGTTGGCTTTCTAGCAAGATATCTAGCTTGGTAGCTAGCTAATTATTTCAGCTAGTAAATTCAGCTGACTAGCTAGTTAAGTCAGCTAGTTAAATCAGCTGGCTAGCTAGTTAAGTCAGCTAGTTAAGTCAGCTGGCTAGCTAGTTAAGTCAGGTAGTTAAGTCAGCTGGCTAGACAGCTGCCTAGCTGTGTATCTAGCTAGTTAAGTCAGCTGTGTAGCCAGCTGGCTAGCTAGTTAAGTCACCCTGTTAACTCAGCTCGCTAGCCAACTTGTTGTCTAGGTAGTTAGATTGTTAACTCAGCTGTTAAGCCAGCGGGATACATAAGTAGCTATCTAGCTAAGTCAGCTGGCTAGCCATCTGGCTCACTAGGGGTGTCAGCTAGTTAGGTCAGCTGGGTATCCAGTTATGTCAGCTGGCTATCCAGGTGGCAAGATGCGTAGACTGCTAGTTAAGTCAGCTGAATATCCAATTGGATATCTGGCTAAGTCAGCTAGTTTAGTCACCTGACTGGCGAGCTGCCTAGCTCGTTAATCAACTAGTTAAGTCAGGTGGCTAACCAGCTGGATAGCTAGTTAAGTCACCTCATTAAATCAGCTGGCTAGCCATATCCCTATCTAGTTAAAAATCTAGTCAATTCAGATGGCTAGACAGCAGGCTAGCTGCTTATTTCAGCTAGTTTAGTCAGCTGGCTAGCTAGGTAACTAGCTGCTTAAATCAGCTAGTTAATTCAAGTGGCTAGCTAACTGGCTATCTAAGTGGCTCTCCAGTCAAGTCAGCTGGCTAGTCAGCTGACTAGCTGGTTAAGTCAGCTAGTTAATCAGCTTGATAGCAACCTGACTAGGTAGGTAGTTAGCTAATTGAGCTGGCTAGCCGGCTAGCTAGCTGATTATGTCAGCAAGTTAAGTGAGCTGGCTAGCTGGATGGCTAGCTAAGTGGCTAGCTAGTAAAGCCAGTTGGCTAGCCAGATGCCTATCTAGTTGAGTCAGCTTGTTAAGTCAGCTGGTTAGACGACTGGCTAGCTTGGTGGCTGGCAAGTCAAGCCACTTTGTTAGCAGGCTGATCAGGTAGGTGGACAGCTTGTTAAGCCGGATGGCTAGCTGGCTGACCAGCAGAGTATCTGTCCAGGTAAGCTGGCTGGCTATCCCAATGTCCAGACTGCCGGCTGGTTATTTACCCAGTTGGCTAGCCAGGTGGCCAGCCTGCTAGCTAGCTAGCCAGTTACCTAGCCAGCTAGCCACCCAGGTAGCTAGCTAGTTAAGACAGGTGGATAGCCATGTAGCCAACCAGGTAGCTAGTTTGTTAAGTCAGCTGGCTAGCCAGCTAGCCAGCCAACTAGCTAGTCAGGTAGTTAAGTCACCTAGATAGCCAGCTAGCTAGTTAAGTGAGCTAGCATCTAAGCTAACTATTCAGAAACCTAGTTAAGTCAGCCAGTTAGTCAGGTTCCTAATCTGATAGCTTGTTAAGTAAGCTAGCAAATCAGCTAGTTACTTAGCTAACTTGTCAGCTAGCAACTCAGCTAGCTGATGAGCTAACTAGTGGGTTCCCTCACTTTCCATCAGGTCAGCTAACTAGTAGGCTCACTTGCCTGCCAAAGAGTCAGCAAACTAGTTGTCTCGCACGCCAGCCAACAGGTCAACTAATTTGTCAGCTCACTCACAGGTCAACAGATCTGCTAATTAGTCGGCTTGCATGTCAGCCGACTAGTTAAGTCAGCTCACTGGTCAGCTCACTAGCCGGCTGATTAGTTATGGCAGCGCATGCATCGGTTCACTGACCAGCATACTAGTTACTTTGCTGACCAGTCGGCACTCTCACCGGCCAACTAGTTAAGTGAGCTCACCTGTCTGCTCACTCGCTGGCCGACTAGTTAAGTCAGCTAACCTTTCAGCCTACTAACTGGCCAACTAGTTAAGTCAGCTAACCAATCGCCGACTAGTGGGCCAATTTCTCAGCCTACAAGTTAGGTCAGCTAAATAGACGGCCCACTACTTAGGTCAGCTAACGAGTCAGTCAACTAGTTGGCCGATTAATTAGGTGACCAAACTACCCAGCCAAATACTTACCCGAACTAACTATGGGACCAACTCATCAGCCAACTATTTAAGCAAGCTAAATAGTCAGCCGATTAGCCAACCAACTTGTTAAGCCAGCTAACAAGTTGGACGAGTAGTCAGCCAATGTGTTAAACCAGCTAGCTTGTCGACCGACTCATCAGCCAACAGCTTAAGTCACCTAGCTAACTCAGTAAATCAACTAGTTAAGTCAGCTAGTTAACTCATTTAATAACTAGTTAAAATAGTTAGCTAACTCATTAACCAACTCGTTAATTCAGCTAGCTATCTCATTTGCCAACTAGCTAAGTCAGCTAGCTAAGTGAGATAGCTAACTAGCTAGCTAGCTAAGTAAGCTAGCTAAGTCTCGTAGCTCACTGGTTAGCTAATTATTTAAGTCAGCTACTTAAGTCTGCTACCTAAATAGTTGGCTAATTAATTAAGTCATCTCGTTATTCAGCTAGTTAAATAGTTAGCTAAATGTTTAATTCACGTAACTAAGTCAGCTAGCTAACTAGTTAAGTTAGCCAGTAAAGTCAGCTAGCTAAGTAGTTAAGTCAGCTAGCTAAGTCAGCTAGTTAAGACAGCTTCTAATTTAGTCAGTTGGTTAAGCCAGGTAGCTAACTAGTTAGCTAAAGGTTTAAGTCAGCAGGTTGCATCAGGTAGTAGGCTAGTTAACTAACGGGTTGTCAGCTGGTTGGGTCAGCTAGCTAGCTAGTTAGCAAATGGGTTGAGTCAGCTGGTTGATCAGGCTAGCTAGCTAGCTAACGAGTTAAGTCAGCTGGATGGTCAGCTAGCTAGCTAGATAGCTAGCTTTTTAGCTAACGAGTTAAGTCAGCTTGATGAGTCAGCTAGTCAGTTCATTAGTTAATGAGATAAGTCAAATGATTAAGTCCCCTAGCTAACACGTTAGATAACGATTGAGCTAACTAGTTATCTAGCTGGTTAAGACAGTTATCTAGTTAGCTAGGTAGCTATCTAGTTAGCTAACTCTTTAAGCCAGGTGACTAATGAGGTAGCTAGCTAGTTAGCTAACTATTAAAGTCAGCTGGCTAGCAAGGTAGCTGCTAGTTAAGTCAGCTACTTAAGTCAGCTGGCAAGCTAGGTAGCGAGCTAGTTAAGTCAGTTGGCCAGCCATCTGGCTAGCTCATTAATTCATTTAGTTAAGACAGCTGGCTAGCCAAATGGCTAGATAGGTAGCTAGCTAGTTAAGTCAGCTATATTGCTACCTGGTTAGCTAGTGATGTCAGAGAGTTATGTCAGCTGGCCTAGCCAACTGGCTAGCTGGTTTAGTCAGCTAGTTTAGTCAACTGTCTAGCCAGCTGTCTAGGTAGGTAGCTAGCTAGATAGTTCATCTTTTTAGCCAGCAGGATAGTTGTTCAAATCAGCTATTTAAGTCATTTGGCTAGCCTGTTGGCTACGTAGATAGCTAGCAAGTTAAGAGAGGTGGCTAGCAAGCTTACTAACTTAAGTCAACTAGGTAAGTCATCTCGCTATCCAGCTGGTAGATAGGTATCCAGCTAGTTAAGTCAGCTGGCTAGCCAGCTGACTAGCTGGTTAAGTCAGCTAGTTTAGTCAGCTGGCAACCAGCTGGCTAGCATGTTAAGTCAGCTTGTTAAGTCCGCTGACAACCTGCTGTCTATCTTGTTAATTCAGCTCATTAAGACAGTTGGCTATCCAGCTTGTGAGCTAGTTAAAAAGCTGGTTAAATCAGATAGCTAGCCATCTGACTTGATTGTTATTTCAGCTAGTTATGTCAGCTGGCTACCTAGAAAGCTAGCTATATTAGTCAGCTAAGTATGGCAGGTAGGTAGCTAGTTACATAGGCTAGTTAAGTCAGCTGGCTAGCTAGTTAGCTAGGGACATAGCTAGCTAGATAAGCCAGCTAGATAAGCCAGCTGACTAGCTAGGTAGCAAGCTGCTTAAGTCAGCAAGTTAACTCAGCTTGCTAGCTAGTTAAGTCAGCGAGTTAAGTCAGTTGGATATCCAGCTGCCTAGCTGGGTTTCTACCTAATTAAGTAAGCTGGCTATCCAGTTAGATAGCTAGTTAAGCAACCTAGATAAGTCAGCTAACTAGCCAGCTGGTTACCTAGGTACCTAGGCAGATAAGTCAGTTGGCAAGCCAGTGGGATATTTAGCTAGCGAGCTAGTGAAGTCAACTGGTTATCCAGCTGGCTAGCTAGGTACCTAGGCAGTTGAATAAACCTGCTAGCCAGCAGGCTGCCTAGTTAAGTATCCTATTTAAGTCAGCTGATCAGACAGCTGGCTAGCTAGGTAGCTAATTAGCTAAGTCAGCTGTCTAGCTCACTGGCTAGTTAGTTAAATCACCTAGTTAAGTCATCTGGCTAGCCAGTGGGCTAGCTAGGTAGCTTGTTAATTTAGTCATCTGGCTAGACAGAAAGCTAGTTATTTAACTTACCTAGTTTAGTCAGCTGGCTAGCCAGCTGGCTAGCTATACAGCAAGCTACTTAATTCAGCTGACTAGCAAGCAGGCCAGCTATTTAAGTCAGCTAGTTAAGTCAACTGGTTAGCCAACTGGCTAGCTATGTTGGGATCTACTTAAGTCATTTGGCTGGACAGCTGGCAAACTATAAGTCAACTAGGCAAGTCAGCTGGCTAGCCAGCTAACTAGCTAGGTAGAGAGCTAGTTAAATCAGTTGGCTAGCCAGCTGGCTAGCTATTTATGCCAGCAAATTAATTCTGCTGGCTTCCCAGCTTGCTAGCTAGGTAGCTAACTAATTAAGTCAGGTGGCTAACCAGCTGGCTAGCTGGTTAAGTCAGCTAGTTAATTCAGCTGGCCAGCCAGCTAGCTTGCGAGTTAAGTCAGATAGTTAAGTCAGCAGGTCAGCCAGCTGGTTAGTTATTTAAGTCAGCTAGTTATGTCCGCTGGTCAGCCAGTTGGCTAGCTAGGTAAATAGTTAGTTACGCACCTAGTTAAGCCAGCTGGTTATAGATATCTAGCTAGTTAAGTCAGTGAGTTAAGTCAGCTGGCTAGCCAGCTACCTAGTAGGGTACCTAGCTAGTTAAATCAACTGGCTAGTCAGTTGGCTAGTTGTTAAATCACATAGGTAAGTCAGCTCTCTGGCCAGCATGGTAACTATGTAGTTAGTTAGATAAATCAGTTGGCAAGCCAGATGGCTATGTAAGTAGGTAGCTAGTTAGGTATGCTGACTAGCCACCAGGCTATCTTGTTATATCAGTTACTTAAGTCAGTTGGCTATCACTCTGTCTAGCTAGGTATGTAGCTAGTTAAGTCTGCTTGCTATCAAGCTGGCTACTTTGTTTAGTCAGTAGTTAAGTTAACTGGCTGGTCTGCTTGGTAGCTAGGTAGCTTGGAAATTAGGTTAGCTGCCTAGCCAGCTGGCAAACTAGTAAAATCAGCTAGTATAATCAGCTGCCTAACCAGCTGTCTATCTAGATAACTCAGCTGATGAAGTCAGTTGTCTAGTCAGCTGGCTTGCTAGTTAAAAAGCTGGTTACATCAGATGGTTAGCCAGCTGGCTCACTAGTTATTTCGGCTAGCTATGTCAGCTGTCTAGCGAAGTAGTTAGGCAATTAATTCAAATGGCTAGCTAGCTTGCTAGCTAGTTAAGTCAGTTAGTTAAGACAGCTGGCTTACCATCTTGCAATCTAGGTAGCTAGCTAGTTTTGTCAGTTGTCTAGCCCACTGGTTAGCTAGTTAAGTCACTAGTTAAGTCAGCTGAGAAGACAGCTGCGTAGCTACATAGCTTGCTAGTTAATTCAGTTGGCTAGACAGCTAGCTTGTGAGTAAGTCACCTGGTTAATTCAACTGGATAGTCAGGTGGCTAGCTATGTAGCAAGCTAGTTAATTCGACTGGCTAGAAAACAGGCCAGCTAATTAAGAGAGCTAGTTAAGACAGCTAGTTAATTCAGCTGGCTAGTAAACTTGCTGACTAGGTAGTGATCTAGTTAAGTCACTTGGCTAACCAGCTGGCTAGCTAGTTATGTCAGCTAGTTAAATCA
>NW_007260166.1:8049-10692 GCF_000164805.1 Carlito syrichta | reverse complement strand
CGACTAATTAGGTCAGCAAATAGGTCAGCCAACTAGTCATCAGAACTAACTAGTGGCCAACTGTCAGTCAACTAGTTAACACAGCTAAATTGTCAGCCGAATATTCGGCCAAATTTTTATGTCAGCAAACAAGTCGGCTAAGTAGTAAATCAATGTATTAAACCAGCTAACTAGTGGAACGACTCATCACCCAGAAAGTTGTCAACTAGCTAACTCGTTAAGCAACTAGTTAATTCAGCTAATTATCTCATTTACCAACTAGTTAAAACCGATAGTTAACTCGTTAACCAACTTGTTAAGTCAGCTAGCTATCTCATTAGCCAACTAATTAAGTCAGTTAGCTAAGTCAGCTAGCTAACCAGCTAGCTAGCTAAGTCAGCTAACAAAATCAGCTAGCTCACTAGTTAGCTAAATATTTCAGCTACTTAAGTTTGTTTACTGACTAGTTAGCTAATTAATTAAGTCAGCTAGTTAATCAGCTAGCTAAATAGTTAGATAAATATTTAAATCACGTAGTTAAGTTAGGTAGCTAACTAGTTAAGCCAACCAGTTAAGTCAGTTAGTTAAGTCTGTTTTCTAATTTCATCAGTTGGTTAAGACAGCTAGCTGGCTAGTTAACTAACGGGTTGAGTTAGCAGGGTGGCTCAGGTAGTTATCTAGTTAACTAACGTATTAACTCAGCAGGTTTAGTCGGCTAGCTAGCAAGTTAGAAAATGGGTTGAGTCAGCCAGTTGAGTAGGCTAGCTAGCTAATTAGCTAGCAAGTTAAGTCAGCTGGTTGAGTCAGCTAGATACTAAGCTAGCTAATGGTTTGTGTCAGCCAGCTAGCTCATTATGTAATGAGTTAAGTAAAATAATTGTCACCTAGGTAGTACGTTAGATGAGTAAGCTAACTAGTTAGCTAGCTGGTTAGGTCAGCTAGCAAGCTAGGCAGCTAATTAATTAAGTCAGCTGGCTAGCTAGGTAGCTAGCTAGTTAGCTAATTTTTAATTCAGCTTGCTAGCTAGGTACCTAGCTAGTTAAGTCAACTAGTTAAGTTAGTTGGCTAGCCTGCTGGCTAGGCAGGTAGTGAGCAAGTTAAGTCAGTTGGCTAACCAACTGGATAGCTGGTTAATTCAGCTAGTTAAGAGAGCTGGAAAGCCAACTGACAAGGTAAGTAGCTAGCTAGTTAAGTCAGCTACATAGCTACCTGGTTAACTAGCGATGTCAGTGAGTTGTCAGCTAGCTAGCCAACTTTCTAGCTGGATAAGTGAGCTAGTTTAGTCAGCTGCCTAGCCAGCTGGTTAGTTAGGTCGCTAGCTAGATAAGTCAGCTTGCTAGCTAGCAGGCTAGCCGTTCAAGTCAGCTAGTTATGTCAGTTGGCTAGCCACCTGCCTAGGTAGGCAGCTAGCTAATTAAGTCAGCTGGCTAGCCTGCTGACTAGGTAGTTAAGTCAGCGAGTTAAGTGAGCTGGCTAGTTGACTGGCTACCTAGCTGACTAGCTAGTAGAGCAAGCTGGGTAGCCGGATAGCTATCTAACTAAGTCAGCGAGTTAAGTCAGCTGGTTAGCCAACTGGCTAGCTTGGTGGCTGTCATATAAAGACGGCTGGTTAGCAGGCTGTTCAGTTAGGTGGCCAGATAATTAAGCCAGCAAGTTAGGCAGACGAACACCAGGGTGGCTGGCTAGTTAAACCACCTTTCTATCCCACTGTCCAGACAGACATCTGGCTATTTAAGCTGGATGGCTAGCCAGGTGGCCAGTCCGCTGGCTAGCTAGTCAGGCTGCCTATACAGCTAGTCAGCCAGGTAGCTAACTAGTTAATCCAGCTGGCTAGCCATCTAACCAACCAGGTAGCCTGCTAGTTAAGTCAGCTGGCTAGCCACCTATGCAGTCAACTAGCTTGTCAGATAGTTAAGTCAGCTAGCTAGCCAGCTAGCTAGTTAAGTCAGCTAGCAAGTCAGCTAATTATTCAGCTAGCTAGTTAAGTCAGCAAGCTAGTCAGTTTGCTTGTCAAATAGGTAAAGTTAGCTAACTAGTCAGCTAGCTAGTCAGCTAGATAATTAAGTCAACTAGCCAGCTAAATAGCCAGTTAGATAACTAGTTAAGTCACCCTGCTAGTCAGCTACATAGATTGTTTGCTAACTAGTTATGCCAGCTAGATATCCCGCTAGCTAGTCAGCTAGCTAGTTAAATCAGCTAATATACCAGCTAGTTACTTAGCTAACTTGTTGGCTAGCGACTCAGCTAGCTTGTCAGCTAACTAGTGGGGAAGCTCGCTTTCCATCAGATCAGCTAAATATTCAGCTCCCTCACATGCCAACTGGTCAGCAAAATAGTTGGCTCGCTCACCAGCCAACAGGTCAACTAACTTGTCGACACACTTGCAGGCCAATAGGTCAACTAAATAGTCAGCTTGCTTGCCAGGCAACTGATTAAGTTAGCTCACAGATTGGCTCACTCACTGGCTGAATAGTTAAGGCAGCTTACACATCAGCTCACTCACTGGCCGACTAGTTAAGTTGACTACCTAGTCGGCTCACTCACCGGCCGACTAGTTAAATCTGACCAGTCGGCTCACTCACCACTGATTCAATTCAGCTGAACAGTAATCTCACACATCGGCCAACTAGTTTAATTCGTCTGACAAGTCGACTCGCCTATTGG
>NW_007260166.1:3073-7751 GCF_000164805.1 Carlito syrichta | reverse complement strand
ACCATTCGAACTACTAGCCGTCTGACTAGTTAATTTAGCTAACCAATCAGCCGACTATTGGGACAACTTGTCAGTCAATAATTTAGGTCAGCTAAGTAGTTGGCCAACTAGTTATGTCATCTAACTAGTGGGTCAACTAATCGGATTACTAGTTAGGCCAGCAAATTTGTCAGCCAACTTGCTAACTGAGCTAACTAGTGGACCAACTCGTCAGTAAACTATTTAACACAGCTACATAATCGGCCGAATATTTGGCCAATATTTTATACCAGCAAACATGTCGGCAGAGTAGTCAGCCAAGTATCAATCCAGCTCACTAGTCCTCTGACTCGTCAGTCAGAAAGTTATGTCACCTAGCTAACACATTAACCAATTAGGTAAGTCAGTTATTTATCTCCTTTACCAACTAGTTAAAACAGTTAGCTAACTTGTTAACCAAGTTGTTAAGTCAGCTAGCTATTTCATTAGCCAACTAGGTAAGTCAGTTAGCTAAGTCAGCTAGCTAACCAGCTATCTAGCTAAGTCAGCCAGCTAAATCAGCTAGCTCACTTGTTAGCTAACTACTTAAGTCAGCTACTTAAGTCTGCTTCCTGACTAGTTAGCTAATTAATTAAGACAGCTAGTTATTCAGCTTATTAAATATTTAGCTAATTATTTAATTCATGTAGTTTAGTAATCTAGCTAACTAGTTAAGTCTGCCAATTAAGTCAGCTAGTTAAGTCAGTTATTTAAATTCATCAGCTGGTTAAGACAGCTAGCTAGGTAGTTAACTAATGGTTAAGTTAGGAGGTTGAGTCAGGTAGTTAGCTAGTTAACTAATGTATTAAGTCAGCTGGTTGAGTCAGCTAGCTAGCAAGTTAGGACATGGGTTGATTCAGCTGGTTGAGTAGGCTAGGTAGCTAGTTAGCTAATGAGTTAAGTCAGCTGGATGAGTCAGCTAGCAACCAAGCTAGCTAACTACTTAAGTCAGCTGGTTGTGTCAGCTATCTAGCTCATTAACTAACGAGTTAAGTAAGATAATTAAGTCATGGAGCTAGCACATGAGATAACGAGTAAGATAACTAGTTATCTAGCTGGTTAAGTCAGCTAGCTATCTGGCAGCTAACTATTTAAGTCAGTAGCTAGCTGGCTAATTATTTAATTCTACTGGCTAGCTAGTTAGCTAGCTACTAAGTCAGCTAGTTAAGTCAGCTGATTAGTCAGCTGGCTAGCTAGGTAGCATGCTAGTTTAAGTCAGTTGGCTAACCAGCTGGCTAGCTGGTTAATTCAGCTAGTTAAGAGAGCTGGCAAGCCAACTTACATGGTAGGTAGCTAGCCAGTTAAGTCAGCTAGATAGCTACCTGGCTGGCTAATAATGTCAGTGTGTTAAGTCAGCTGGCTATCCAACTGTCTAGCTGGTTAATCAGCTAGTTTAGTCAGCTGTCTAGCCTGCTGGCTAGTTAGGTAGCTAGCTAGATAAGTCAGCCTGCTAGCCAGCAGTCTATTAGTTCAAGTCAGCTAGTTAAGTCAGCTGGTTAGCCTTCTGGCTAGGTAGGTAGCTAACTAGTTAAATGAGCTGGCTACCCAACTTGCTAGCTTAAGTCAGCTAGGTAAGTCATCTGGCTGTATAGGGAGTCAGCTAGTTAAATCAGCTGGCTAGGAAGCAGATTAGCTGTTTGAATCAGCTAGTAGTGTCAACTGGCAACAAGCTGGCTAGCTAGATAAGACGGCTCAATAAGTCTGTTGGCTATTCCAGGGTTAGCTAGTTAAAAAGCTAGTCAAGTCAGATGGTTATCCATCGGGCTAGTTGGTTATTTCAGCCAGTTAAATCAACTGGTTAGCTAGGACGCTGGCTATATAAGTCAGCTAGTTATGTCAGCTAGCAGGCTAGTTAATTCAGCTAGTTAAGTCAGCTGGCAAGCTACATAGCTAGCTAGGTAGCTGCTAATTGAGTCAGCAAGTAAGCCAGCTGCTAGCTATGTAACTAGCTGGTTAATTCAGCTAGTTAAGTCAGCTTGCTTGCTAGTAAAGTCAGCAAATTACTCATCATATTAGCCAGCTGCCTAGCCATGTAGCTAGCTAATTAAGTGAACTGTCTATCCAGTTAGCTAGCTAGATGAGTAACCTTCTTAAGTCAGCTCACTAACAAGCTCGATAGCTAGGTAGCTAGGTAGTTAAGTCAGCTGGCAAGACAGCAGGCTACGTAGGTAGTTAGGTAGTTAAGTCAGCTGGCTATCCAACTGACTAGCTAAGTAGCTAGGCAGATAAATCAGCCTGCTAGACAGCTAGATACCTGATTAAGTCAACTAGTTAAGTCAGATGGCTAGCCAGCTACCTAGCAGGGTACCTAGCTAGTTAAATCAGCTGACTAGCCAGCTGGCTAGCTTGTTAAATCACATAGTTAAGTGTGCAGGCTAGTCATCAGGCTATCTAGATCTGTCAGTTAGTTAAGTCATCTGGCTATCACTCTGTCTAGCGAGGTAGATAGGTAATTAAGTCTGCTGACTAGCCAGCTATCTACTTCATTAAGTCAGCTGTTAAGTTTGCTGGCTGGGCTGCTGGATAGTTAGGTAGCTAGGAAATTAAGTTATCTGGATAACGAGCTGGCCAGCTAGTAAAGTCAGCTGGCTTAGTCAGCTGGCTAACCAGCTGAACTGGTTAAGTTCACCTAGTTAAGTCAGCTGACTAGCCATCTGGCTCCCTAGGTAGCCTGCTAGTTAAGTCAGCTGGCTAGACAGCTGGTTATCTAGATAAGTCACCTAGGTAATTCAGCTGGATAGTCAGCTGGCTATCCATGTGGCAAGCTAGTTATTTCAACAGGCTAGAAATCAGGCCAGCTAGTTAAGACAGCTAGTTAAGTTAGCTGGCTAGCCAGCTAGCTGACTAGTTAGTAGCCTAATTAAGTGAGTTGGCTAGACAGCTGGCTAGCTAACTAAGGTATTTAATTAAGTCAGCTGACTATCCAGGTGGCTAGAGAGCTAGAACACTAGTTAAGTCAGCTGGCTATCTAACTGAATATCTAGTTAAGTCAGCTAGTGTCGTCACCTGACTGGCGAGCTCCCTAGCTCGTTAATCATCTATTTAAGTCAGGTAACTAACCAGCTGAATAGCTAGTTAAATCACCTCGTTAAGTCAGTTGGCTAGCCATCTCCCTTGCTAGTTAAAAAAACTAGTTAATTCAGATGGCTAGACAGCAGGCTAGCTAGTTATTTCAGATAGTTTAATCAGCTGGCTAGCTAGGTAGCTATCTAGTTAAGTCAGCTAGTTAAGGCAGCTGAGAAGGCAGCTGACTAGCCACATAGCTTGCTTGTCAATTCAGCTAGCTAGACAGCTAGCTCACTAGATAAGACACCTAGTTAATTCATCTTGATAGCCTGTTGGCTAGCTATGTAGCAAGCTAGTTTATTCAACTGGCTAGAAAGCAGGCCAGCTAGTTAAGGCAGCTAGTAAACTCAACTGGATAGCAAACTGGCTGGCTAGGTAGTGACCTAGTTAAATCTGTTGGCTAGCCATCTGACAAGTTAGATATGTCAGCTAGTTAAATCTGCTGACTATCCATGTGGCTAGAGAGGTAGAGAGCTAGTTAAGTTAGCTGGATAGCCGCCTGGATATCTAGTTAAGTCAGCTAGTATATTCACCTGGCTGACCAGCTGCCTAGCTCATTAATCAACTAGTTAAGTAAGTTGGCTAACCCACTGACTAGCTATCTAAGTCACCCCGTTAAGTTGGTTGGCTAAACAGCTCGCTAGCTACTTAAATAGCTAGTTAAGTCAGCTGACTAGACAGCTAACTAGCTAGTTATTTCAGCTATTTCAGTCAAATTGCTAGTTAGGTGGATAGCTAGTTAAGTCAGCTAGTTATATCAGTTAGCTAGGTATTTAAGTCAGCTAGTTAAGTTGCTTAGATAGGTAGTTAGCTAGCTATGTAGCTAGATAATTATTTCAGCTAGTACAGTAGCTGGCTAGATGGGTAACTAACTAGTTAAGCCAACAAGTTAAGTCATCTGGCTAGCCAGTGGCCTTGCTGGGTAGCTAGCTTGTTAAGTCAGCTGGCTAGCCAACTGGCTAGCTACTTAAATCACCCTAAGTCAGCTCGCTAGCCAGCAGTTTTGTTAGTTAGCTAGGTAGTTAAGTCAGCTGGCAACCCAGCAATATACATAAGTAGCTAGCTATTTAAGTCAGTTCGTTAACGACCAGTCTAGCTAGTGATGTCTGCCAGTTTAATCAGCTAGTTATCCAGCTGAATATTTACTTATATCAGTTAGTTGAGTCAGCTGGCTAGCAAACTGGCTAACTGGTTAAGTCAGCTAGTTAATACAAGTGGCTAGCCAACTGGCTAGCTAGGAAACTCACTACTTACATCAGCTGACTAGTCAGCTGGCTAATTTAAGTCAGGTAGTTAAGTCAGCTGGCTAAACAATTGACTAGGTAGGTAGCTAGGTAATTAAGTCACCTGGCTAGCCAGCTGGCTAGCTATTTAATTCAGCGAGTTACATGAACTGACTAGCCAGCTGGCCATCTAGGTGGCTAGCTAGTTATGCCAACTGGCTAGATGGATGGCATCTATTTAATTCAATTAGTTAAGTAAGGTTGTTAGCCAGCAGGCTAGCTAGGTGGCTGGCAAGTTAAGCTGGCTTGTTAGCAGGCTGGTCAGGTAGGTGGCCTGCTAGTTAAGCCAGTTGGCTAGCCGGCTGACTAGC
>NW_007260166.1:0-3053 GCF_000164805.1 Carlito syrichta | reverse complement strand
ACTGGCTAGCTGGGTAACTAGCCAGTTAAATCAGCTAGATAAGTTAGCTGGCTAGCCAGCGGAGTTGCTGGGTAGCTAGCTTATTAAGTCACCTGGCTAGCCAGCTGGCTAGCTACTTAAGTCACCTAGTTAAGTCAGCTCGCTTGTCAGCACTTTAGCTAGTTAGCTAGGTAGTTAAGTCAGCTGGGAGGCCAGCGAGAAACATAGGTAGATAGTTATTTAAGTCAGCTCATTAGCCACCTGTCTAGCTAGTGTTGTCTGCTAGTTAAGTCAGCAAGCTAGCCAGCTGGCTATCTACTTATGTCAGCTAGTGAATCAGCTGGCTAGCAAGCAGGCTAGCTGGTCAAGTCAGCTAGTTAATTCAAGTGGCTAGCCAACTGGCTAGCTAGGTAGCTCGCTACTTACATCAGCTGGCTAGCCAGCTGGCTAGTTTAAGTCAGGTAATTAAGACAGTTGGCTAGAAAATTGGCTAGGTAGGTAGTTAGGTAATTAAGTCAGCTGGGTAGTCAACTGGCTAGCTAGGTCGCTAACTAGTTAAGCCAGCTTGCTCGATGGATGGCTATCTAGTTAAGTCAGCTAGTTATATAAGCTAGTTAGCTGGCAGGCTAGCTAGGTGGCTGGCAAGTTAAGCTGACTGGTTAGCAGTCTGGTCATTTAGGTGGCCCACTAGTTAAGCCACTTGGGTAGATGGCTGACCAGCAGGGCTGCTGGCTAGTTAATCCAGCTGGATATCCGACTGTCCAGCCACCCAGAAGGTTATTTAAGCCAGCTGGCTAGGCACCTTTTCAGTCCACTAGCTAGCTTGCTGGCTGCCTAGCCAGGTAGCCTTTCAGGTAGCTAGCTAGTTAAACCAGCTGGCTAGCCATGTAGACAACCCATTAACTAGCTTGTTAAGTCAGCTGGCTAGCCAGCTATCCAGCAAAGTAGCTAGTCAGCTAGTTATGTCAGCTAGCTAGCCAGTTAGCTAGTTAAGTCAGCTAGCAACTCACCTAATTATTCAGCTAGCAAGTGAAGTCAGCAAGCTAGAGTGTAAGATAGCTTGTTTGCTCTATAGTTATGTCTGCTAGATAGCCATCTAGCGAGTCAGCTAGCTAGTTAAGTCAGCTAGCAAATCAGCTAGTTATTGAGCTAACTAGTCGGCTAGTAACTCAGCTAACTGGTCAGATAACTAGTGGGCTGACTCGATTTCCATCAGGTCAGCTAATTAATCGGCTCGCTTGCCTGCAAACTGGACAGCAAACTAGTCAGCTCGCTCACCAACCAACAGGTCAACTAAATTGTCGGCTCGCTCATAGGCCAACAGGTCAGCTAACTAGTCAGCTTGCTCATTAGCCGACTAGTTAAGTCAGCTCACCAGTCGGCTCACTGACTAGTTAACTTTTCTGATCATTCGGCTCAATCGCTATCCGACTAAATCCAGCTCACAAGTCACCTCACTCACTGGCTTATTAGTTAAGTCAGCTGACCAGTCGACTTACTCGTGGACAAAATTGTTAAGTCAGCTGACCAGTCGGCTCACTCACTGGCTGACAAGTGATGTCAGCTCAACTGTGGGCTCACTCACTGGCTGACAAGTTAAGTAAGCTAACCAGTCAGCCGACTACCTGGCAAAAAATTTAAGTCAGCTAACAAATCGGCCGACTATTTGACCAACGTGTCAGCTGACAAGTTAGGTCAGCTAACTTGTGTGCTGACTAGTTAGGTCAGCTAAATAGTCGGCCAACTATTTCAGCCGAGTAGTTCGGTGAGCAAACAAGTCAGCCAACTACTTAAACTAGCTAACTTGTGGGCCAACTCATTGGTCAACTAATTAAACCAGCTAACTAGTCGGCTGACTAGACGGCCGACTTGTTAAGCCTGCTAACAAGTCAGCCGAGTAGTCCACCAATGTGTTAAACCAGATAAGTAGTCATCAACATCATCCGCCAACAAGTTAAGTCACCTAGCTATCTCATTACCCAACTAATTAAGATAGCTATTTAACGTGTTTACCAAATAGTTAAAACAGTGAGCTAACACGTTAACCAACTCGTTTAGTCAGCTAGCTATCTCGATAGTCAACTAGTTAAGTCAACTAGCTAAGTCAGCTAGCTAATTAGCTACCTAGCTAAGTCAGCTACCTAAGACAGCTAGCTCACTGGTTAGCTAACTATTTAAGTAAACTAGTTAAGTCTGCTACCTAAATAGTTTGCTAACTAGTTAAGCTGGATATTCAGCTAGCTAAATAGTTAGCTAACTATTTAATTCAGGTAGTTAAGTCAGCTAGGTAACTAGTTAAGTCAGTCAGTTAAGTCAGCTAGTTAAGTAGTTAAGTCAGCTAGCTAAGTCAACTAGTTAAGTCAGCTACCTAATTTTGTCAGCTGCTTAAGACAGCTAGCTAGGTAGTTAGCTAACCAGATAAGTCAGCAGGTTGAATCAGGTGGTTAGCTAGTTAACCAACGTGTTAAGTCAGCTGGTTAAGTCAGTAGGCTATCTAGTTACCAAAAGGTTGAGTCAGCTATTTGAGTAGGCTAGCTAGCTAGTTAGCTAATGAGTTAAGTCAGATGATTAAGTGAGCAAGCTAGAATGTTAGATAACGAGTAAGCTAACTACATAACCATCTGGTTAAGTCAGCTAGCTAGCTAGGCAGCTAACTAACTCTGCTTGTTAGCTATGGAGCTACGTAGTTGACTAATTTCTTAAGTCAGCTGGCTAGTTAGGTAGCTAGCTAGTTAGTTAATATTTACATCAGCTAGCTAGCTAGTTATTTTGCTACATCAGCTAGTTAAGTCAACTGGCTAACCAGTTGGCTACCTAGGAAGCGAGCCAGTTAAGTCAGTTGGCTAGCCAGTTGGCTAGTTGGTTAATTCAGCTAGTTATAGAGCTGGCAAGCCAACTGGCAATGTAGGTAGCTGGCTAGTTAAGTCACTAGATAGCTACCTGTCTAGCTAATGATGTCAGTGAGTTAAATCAAAAGGGGAGCCAACTGAGTAGCTGCTTAGGTCAGCTAGTTTAGTCAGCTGTCTAGCCAGCTGGCTAGGTAGGTAGCTAGCTAAATAAGTCTGCTTGCTAGT
>NW_007260165.1:1179-7140 GCF_000164805.1 Carlito syrichta | reverse complement strand
CTATGGGTATACAAGAGTCTGAGCTTCCAGGCCAACAGGAAACATCTCGTCATTTTGCTTAGAATGAAATAGTAATCTGGGTCACAGTATCCCTTGAAAGTTTCTCCACGCTTTACTTAAGAGGAACCAGTAAACCCAGTTTCCATGTAAGTTGTAAACATGTGGGCATTTGCCATATTATCCGTGGGTTAAGGCTGTCCTCATACCTAGGAATCAACAGGGACTTTCATATTATTCAGAGCAACGTCCTATATGCATACTACAATTGGGCATTGCCGATCCCCAGGAAGCAGTTGCGCCTCTTGATAATTGTAACTGAGAATCTGGCCTACTGGTCTGCTTGTTTCACAGGGTCATGTAGGTCAGATTCCACAATCCACGCAATCATACACCATTTGTTAATGTGATCACTGCCTTCAGTTTAACTCTTAGTCCAGAAACTACTGCTGTACAATCGTTTTCGCATCGAGAATGTGGGATTAGTGGTTCCCACATATTTAGGATGGATTCTTAAACTTGAAGCAGCAATCTTTGATTCCGGGTCCCTGGGACGTGTCTTGACTTATGTGTATTGGTAAGTAAGAATTTGTACTTCCACATCAACAGAAAACGTCCGGGGGTCTTCCTGATAATGTAAAAAGGAATGTTGGATATGGGAGGCCTCAATCCATTTCTACAGGGCTCCGTTATAAGGGCTTATCTGGAATCTGGGCTTCTAGTTCTCCAAATTCTTCAGAGCTCGTTGCCACTTGGAAAGAACAAGTATCATTATAGATTCCCAGCAACCTTCTGGACCTCTTGATTGTTATAACCAAAAACCACTCCGTGAAATTCAGTTGGGTTTCTCGGCACAACTAAAGCCAGATTACAGGACTAAGGCCTCATCTCGCCATATTTGTGTGTAACTCTTGTCTTAAGATGTACCCTGTCATTCTAAAACTTCAGTTTGTGAATCTATTTATTATGGCCTGGGGGTTTTGAGGTTGCTAAGCATGTAGTACATATTTGTAAAGGTAACCAGTAATCACAGATTTCACATCCCAGGGAAACAGCTACACATTTGTCTATTTGCATGCAGAATTTTTGAATCCAGATTGCCAGAGAATATCAAGGCGTCTTGATGAGAACCAGAAGAGAATGCGGGTTCAGGGTTCCTCAATTGTCAAAATCTATAGGGCCTCTTGATAAGTTTTAATGAGGAAACTGGTCTTGTAGGTCCTTCCATTTTTCAGAACTACTTGCTGCGTGGACACCTAATATCTCTTATTACAGATCCAAGAAGATTCCGGTCCTTTAGATCGTTGTAATCAAGGATTTGGAACTACACTGTCGTTTGTTTCTTATGAACATCTTCGGCCATAATTCAGTTCCCCAGGAAGCAACTGGCATTTTGCGACAAAATCCATAGCTTCAGGTTACCTCAACATACCGAAATTACCTGTGGTCAGGCTGGTGGGAATTCGGATATTGGGTTTAGAATATTCCACATTTTTATGATGTCTTATTAGGGGAACCTGGAAACTTGGATTACAGTTCCCAGGAACTATGTGGGAGTCTTTCTATTGATATCCAAACAACTGGAATTCTATGTTCATCAGGAAATATCTCGGGTCTTGCTGAGAATTAAGCAGGAATTTGCATAATGGGAGTCCTCATATGCGGGAAACTACATGGCCTCTTACTATGGAAGAAAAAGGAATCTGGGTTACACAAGTCCTCAAATACCAAAAACCTAAAGGTAGTATTATTAAGGAGATAAACGTATCAGGGATTTGAAGGGTCTTATTAAGGAGAAAAACGTATCAGGGATTTGAATCAGGGACTGTAAATGGGAGTCCTCATATACAGGAAACTGCACGGGCTCTTGCTAAGGAAGAATAATGAATCTGGGTTACAGGATTCCTCAATTCCAAAAATTTTCAGGGTGTCTTGGTAAGGACTGCAAGACGCTTACTTCGAGGGTCCCATATTTCTCAGAGCTGTTTCCTATGTACATATTAGGAATCACTCATTCCAGAAGACCCGCAATATTCTGGTCCTCTTAATTGTTTAAACGAAAATATGGCACTACAAGTCCATTTAGATTCTGGATCCTCTAACGCCAAATTCCAGGACACAAGTAATGATTTCGGATTTTTTCAAATATAAACCCTGGGTTCAGGGTTAACTCGTACTCCAGAAACTTCTGGTAGTTCAGCTATTCGGAATTAGGACCTTGGGTGTAGATGTTTCACCATATTTAGAAAGTATTTTTGTGAGGGCACCAGGGTCTTGGTTTTCAAGTCCATAGGAGCATTCTGCAGTCTTTCTATTAGGAGCCACGTGTCTAGACTTCTAGGGAATGGTGAAACATCTGGTCGTTCTTCTGGGAACAAAACAGGAATCTCGGACACTATGTCCCCAGAAAGCTTCTACTCATGTTACCAATGAGGAACAAGGAACTTCAGTTTGCATGTGACCAGGAAACTTCTGGGCAGTTGTTAATTTTTCCCTGGCTTAAGTTAGTTCTCCTACCTAGAAGCCTACAGGATTTTTCTAAATGCTAATCAGGAATTTGGAGTCCCAGTACCCACACTTTTCAGAACTAATTCCTGTATACGTACCACAAATCTGTCATTACCGATTCCCAGTAACCTGCTGCTCCTCTTCTTACTTGTAACATAGAATCTGGCCATCTGCTCGACTTTTTTTACAGGAGGATGTAAGGCCAGATTCCACAGCCCAAGGAATCATCTCGCCATTCTTCATGTAATTTCTGACTTCAGATTTACCTCCTAATCCAGAAACCACTCCTGGTATTTTAGATTGATATTCGTAACTTGTGATTAGGTGTTCCCAAATATTTAGGATGTATTCTTAAAGTGGATCCAGCAATCTTGGATTCCAGGGCCCTTCTGATGTTTTTGACGTATGAGTATTTGTATATAAGAGTTTGTACATCTTCGTCACCAGGTAAGGTACGGGAGTTTTACTGAGAACAAAAAGAATCTGTGTTACAGGGGTCACCAATCCAAGAATTCTACATGGACACATTATAAGCGCTACTCTGGAACCTGAAATTCTATTTCCACACGTTCTTTAGGGCTACAGACCTCTTGGATATGACAATTTTTTCATTATAAATTCTCAGCAACCTTCTGGTCTTCTTGATAGTTGTAACTGAGAATGTGGACACTCAAGTCCATTGGGTTCCTTGGAACAACAAAGGGCAGATTACAGGACCCAAAGAATCTTATCACCATATTTGTATGTAACTATTGCCGTAAGATGTACCTTGTAATCCTAAAACGTCTGGTGGTCCTTCTACTCCAATAGAAGCCTGGTGCTTTGAAGTTGCCAAATATATATTATGTACTTTTAAGGATAACCAGGATTCATGGATTCCACGACCCTAGGTAATTTCTGGGCTTCTGTCTCTTTGTATACAGAGTTTTTGGATCCACATCATGAGGAAAAATCAGGGTATTTTGCTGAGAACGAAAAGGAAATCCGGTTCTAGGAGTTCTCATTCACCAGAATCTACAGGGCCTTTTGATAAGGTTTAATTTGTAATCTGGCTTCAGGTTCCCTACATTTTTCATAGTTACTAGCTCCGTAAATACCCTTAATCTGTCATTACAGATCCCCAGGAACATACTATTCTGTTGACAGTTGTAATCAAGGATCTGGCCCAAATATCCTTTTGCATCTTTAAACATCTAGGACCATAATCTGGTACCCCAGGAATCAAATGGCATATTGGTACCAAATCCCTTGATTCAAGTTACATCAAATTGCAGAAATTTCTTGTGGTCGGGCTGGTGGGAATTGGGACATTTGGTTTAGGAGATTCCACATTTTGGGGAGTTCTTGTTAAGTGGAACCAGGAATCTTGGATTCTAGTTCCCCAATAAATTTATGGGAGTCTTTCTCTTGATAGCCAAAGAACTGGAATTCTAGGTCACCTTGAAATATCTCAGTGACTTGTTGAGAATGAAGCAGGAATCTGGATAATGGGAGTCCTCATATGCCAGAACCTACACGGCCTCTTGCTAAGGAAGAATAAGGAATTTTGATTACACGAGTCCTAAGCCCAAAAATCCACAGGGCGTCTTACTAAGAGGTAACCAGGAATCAGGATTTTAATATAAATATCTGGGTAGTGGGAGTCATCAAATACAGGAAACTGGACTGCCTATTGCTAAAAAAGAATAAGGAATTTGGGATACACGTGTCCTCAATCCCTCAAAAACTTCTGGGTGTCTTGATAAGGGGTAAACACGAATCAGGGTTTTTGAAGCTTGAATCTGCGAAAATGGGGTCCTCATATACAGGCAAATACACAGCCTTTTTGCTAAGAAAGAATAAGGAATCTGGGTTGCACGTGTTCTCTATCGCAAAAGAACTACAGGGCCTCTTGCTAAGGGCTAAACAAGAATAAGGGATTCGAAGCAGGAATGTGTGTAATACTCCTACTAACAGGAAACTTCGAGGCCTCTTCCTAAGTAAAAATAAGGAATCTGTTTTACACTGTTCCTCAATCACAAAATCTTCATGGCGTCTTGCTGAGGGTTAAACAAGAATCATGGTTTCAAAACAGGAATCTGGAGAGGGGAGTACACAAATAGAGTACACTACATGGCCTCCAGTGAAGGAAGAATAAGGAATCTGTGTTACACAAGTCCTCAATCCGAAAAAATTCTCAGGACGTCTTACTACTAGAAAAACAAGAATCAGAGGTTCGATCTTCCCTCATGTTTTGGAGCTATCTAGCCTGTGGATATTAGGAATCATTCAATGTAACTCTTGGTCTCAGGATGAACTTTGTAATTCTCAAACTTCCTTTTGTACTTTTAGTTTGAGAGGGTCCGAGGGTTTTGCAGTTGCCAAATGTTTAGTAAATATTTTGAAAGGTAACCAGGAATCACTGATTCCCCGACCCTAGGATACTTGTGGGCATCTGTCTTTTTGTACACAGAGTTTTGGAATACACATCGACAGGGAAAATCAAGGCATCTTGCTGAGAAAGAAAAGGCAATCTGGGTTCCTGAGTTCTCATTCACTGAAGTCTACAGAGCCAGTTGATGAGGTTTAATCAGGAATCTGGGCGTTTAGGTCCCCATATTGTTAAGGTGTCTTGTACAAGGGAACCAGGAAACTCGGATTCCAATTGTCCAGGAAACTTCTGGGGGTCTTTCAATTGATATCCAAACAACTTGAAATCTACATCACCAGGACATATCTCGGTGTCTTGCTCAGAATGAATAAGGAATCTGGGTAATAGGGGCCTGGTGTTTTGATGTTGCCAAATATTTATTATGTACTTTTAAGCGTAACAAGGATTCATGGATTCCATGACCCTAGGTAATTTCTATGCATCTGCCTCTTTTTAAACAGAGTTTTTGGATCCACATCACGAGGGAAAATCAGGGCATCTTGTTGAGAAAGAAACGGAAATCCTGCTCTAGGAGTTCTGGTTCGCCAGAATATACAGGGCCTCTTAAAAGTTTTAATCAGCAATCTGGGCTTCAGGGTTCCTATATTTTTCACAGCGACTAGCTCCATAGATACACTTAATAGGTCATTACAGATCTCCAGGAACATTCTATTCTCTTGATAGTTGTAATCGAAGATCTGACCCAAATGTCCTTTTGTGCCTTATGAACATCTAGGACCATAATCAGGTACCTCAGCATTCAAATGACATATTGGTACAAAATCCCTCGGTTCAGGTTAACTCACACTACAGAAATTTCTTGTGGTCGGGCTGGTGGGAATGAGGACATGGGTTTAGGAGAGTCCACATTTTGGGGAGGTCCTGTTAAGGGGACCCAGGAATCTAAGATTCCAGTTCCCCAATAACTTTATGGGAGTCTTTCTCTTGATATCCAAACAACTGGAACTCTAGGCCACCAGGAAATATCTGAGCGCCTTGCTGAGATGTAGCAGAATCTGGGTAATGGGAGTCCTCATATACAGGAA
>NW_007260165.1:0-1033 GCF_000164805.1 Carlito syrichta | reverse complement strand
CAGGAAACTGGACTGCGTATTGCAAAGAAAAAATAAGGGAATCTGTGTTGCACGTGTCCTCAGTCCCTAAAAAACTTCAGGGCGTCTTGCTAAGGGCTAAACAAGAATCAGTGTTTTTGAAGCATGAAGCTGGGAAAATCGAGTCCTCATATACAGAAAATACAAGGCCTTTTGCAAGAAAGACTAAGGAATCTGGGTTGCACTTGTTTCTATCCCAAAAGAACTACAGGGCCTCTTGCTAAGGGCTAAACAAGAATACGGGATTCGAAGCAGGTACTCCTCAAAACAGGAAACTTTGAGACCTCTTCCTAAGGAAAAACAAGGAATCTGTTTTACGCGGTTCCTAAATCACAAAATCTACATGGTGTCTTGCTAAGGGCTAAACAAGAATCAGTGTTTCAAAACAGGAATCTCGGGAAAGGTAGTCCTCATATAGAGGGCACTACACGGCCTCCAGTCGAAGGAAGAATAAGGAATCTGTGTTACATGAGTCCTCAGTCCGAAAAAATTCTCAGGATGTTTTGCTACTGGACAAAGAAGAATCAGGGCTTCGAGATCCCCTCATGTTTTGGTGCTATTTAGCATGTGGTTATTAGGAATCAGTCAATTCAGGACTCTAGCAACATTCTGGTCCTCTTGGTAGTCATAAACGGGTATCTAGCACTGCAAGTCCGTTAGGTTCCTCGGGACAACTAAGGCCACATTCCAGCACAAAAGGTATCATCTCGCCATATTTGGATGTAACTCTTGGTCTCAAGGTGAAATTTGTAATCCTCAAACTTCCATTTGTTCTTTTATTTTGAGAGGGGCCGAGGGTTTTGCAGTTGCCATATGTTTAGTAAGTATTTTGAAAGGTAACCACGAATCATGGATTCCCCAGACCTAGGAAACTTGTGGGCATCTCTCTTTTTGTATACAGAGTTTTGGAATACACATGGACAGAGAAAATCAAGGATCTTACTGAGAACAAAAAGGGAATCCGGGGTTCTTGAGTTCTCATTCGCCGAAGTCTACAGGGTCTCTTGATGAGGTT
>NW_007260164.1:8400-9547 GCF_000164805.1 Carlito syrichta | reverse complement strand
TACTTGATATGGTAAAGGAGTCTATAAAAAGTATGGAAATTGAAATTAACAGTATAATGGCAGGGAAATGCTTTAAAATTTAAGAATGTGATAGGAATTTCTATGGTCACTACTCCTCTTCAACATTGAAGTGAGCTCTACAGCCAGTACAAGAAAATATATAACATACAGATGGGGGAAAACTATTCATATGAATAGATAATATAAGACAGTTTACATAAAAATTAAATATATTGAAAAATATATTTTAAAAAGATATGTGTATAAAAACATCAATTAACCAGCTGTGTTCCTGTATGCCAAATACAAATTAAAAGTTCTACTGAAAATGACATCATCCTGGAAAACAAAATATTACGCAACACTCAGATATAACTCTAAGAATAGATGTCAGTGTACACCAAAGGCCTTTGGCCATAAGAATACACTGGAGCACAAGAGCAGACAATGTGGTTTCAATGATCTCACACTGGGGAAAATGGGGCTAGCCTTTCATGCTTCACTGCTGTTGCAGTAGCTCTGTTGACTGTCTTCCTAGACTAGTGACTGCTGTTTTGCATTTCAGCTCTGCAACAGTTTCTTTCTCTCTCTCTCTCTCTCTCTCTTTCTTTCTTCACCCCACAGAAACTCTCTGAAGAAGAATTAGATTGGATTTATTGTTATCTAGTAAGTGAGTGTGCCTATTGATCAAAGGTTTCTATGAGATAAG
The DNA here is from genome assembly GCF_000164805.1 of Carlito syrichta. NCBI lineage: Eukaryota > Metazoa > Chordata > Mammalia > Primates > Tarsiidae > Carlito > Carlito syrichta. The sequence goes on along the minus strand of NW_007260164.1, from coordinate 8,838 downwards.
AATACTAATGATCACTAACATTTAATAAATTCTTTTTTCTTTTTAGAAAATCCCTTTAAAAACCATTGGATCTAGAGTTTGAGGTATATTTATCCCAATAATACTCAGGTCTGTGGATGTCCAGAGTGTAAATCTGGTGAGCCAGTTGGGCATCCATGGCGCTCAGCGTGGCATAGTAGGAGGCAGTCTGGCCACTGTTCACGACCACCAGGTCCGGGGTTCCCAGAACCACCGCGACGAAGTCACCCAGTCAGAGCTTGGTGTCCTCCCCAAACCGCAGCACCGGGGACTTCAGGCCGATCACAGCGTCGGGTCTTTTGTCCTGATGGGCATACACAGTGCCACAAATGAGTGTCCACGTGACTCCAGAAAATAAAGAGATAGGCAAACGGATGGCTCAGAGGAACCCTTCATGGCAGACCAGCCAAGTAACGCCCC
>NW_007260164.1:0-8380 GCF_000164805.1 Carlito syrichta | reverse complement strand
AAATAAGATGAACAGACACTTCACAAAAGAAGACATTCGAGCAGCCAACAAACACATGAAGAAATGCTCAACCTCACTAATCATCAGGGAGATGCAAATCAAAACCACACTGAGATACCACCTAACTCCAGTCAGAATGGCAATTATCAACAACTCAAAAAATAACAGCTGCTGGAGAGGGTGTGGTGAAAAGGGAACACTTCTACACTGTTGGTGGGAGTGTAAACTAGTGCAACCTCTGTGGAAAGCAGTGTGGCGATTCCTAAAAGCTCTAAAAATTGACCTTCCATATGACCCTGCAATCCCCCTACTGGGAATATACCCTGAAGAACAGCAAATCACTCTATAAAAAAGATACCTGCACACGTATGTTTATCGCAGCATTGTTCACAATAGCAAGAACCTGGAAACAACCATGCTGCCCATCAAAAGAGGACTGGATTAAAAAAATGTGGTACATATACACGATGGAATACTACGCAGCCATAAAAAAGAACAAAATCATGAATTTCACTGCAACCTGGATGGAACTAGAGTCTATAATACTGAGTGACCTCTCACAAAAACAAAAATCTGAATATCACATGTTCTCACTCATATAATGGACCTTGAACATCCAATGCAATACTATGAGAAAATGACGGATGGTACTGGGAAACTATGGGGGGGAGGGGGATGGGATTAACAGTAGCAAATATCTGTCGGGGGATGGGAAAACACTTCTTATCTACAGGGTGCCTGAATGAAACGTCATTGTACACCTAACCCTTAACTGTACCCCACAAAACCATAATAAAAAATACTGATTAATGAAAAAAAATATATATATATATATCTAAAAGATGTAGATAAATAAAAATCTAAGTTTCCAGCTTAATTAACTAGAAAAGCAATGAATTTCATTAAAAGAAAAAGACTGGTAATTAGACATCAGAAGAACAGAGTGGGTCCAGAAATTGACCCATCTTTTAATCTTTTGAAGGAATCTCAACTTTTGCAACAAATGGTTTTGGAAAAATTGTATATCTTATGGAAAAAAGTATCTTGCCCCCTATTTTGAATCATATTTTAAAAATGAATTAAGGACCTAGGTGTAAAACCTAATGCTGTAAGGAATTTAAAAAATATATATTGGAAATTAAGGTAAGGCAAAGTTTATTAGGCAGGCTACAAAATAAATTTTTATTAAAGATACTTTGGTTTTCATCAAAAGTAAGACATTTGGTTTCTTAAAAGACTTAAAAAATTAAACCAAAGAAGTAGAGAAAATATTTGTAAAACATATCTGCAAAAGTACTGGACTTCATCACATGTAAGCACACTCTCTAATTGAAATAAAAATAAAAGTGAGCAAATAATGATATAGACATTTTAATAAAAACAGATTATGGGTGCAAGAGAAGCATGTAAATAGAATGATGTTTGACAATATTATTCGTGAGGGAGATTTAGGTTATTCATGAGAAGAATACAATAACTTTTATAAAGAATTAGACAAGAAAAACAAGGAACAGAAAAACTCAAATCAACAAATATAGAACCTGCAAGCAAAATTTCTAGTACAATACACAAAACATTGAGTCCAGAAATACGTTTAAAGTATAATACTAATATTCAAGATATTGGATATGTAATGATTATTTCACTTTACAACAAAGATAAGAAGAACAACAGACTTCTCAGCAGAAATTTTATAAGTCAAAAGACACAGAAGTGACATCTTGGAAGTACTGAAAAAAATTGACTCCTTTATGACACTGAGAATTAATGAAGAATGACACAGTCCTAGACACAGAAAACTCATTTGTTCAAATTCAGTACTGATTACTGATTCTGGATTCAAGCCCTTAGCAAACAAAGAATGGAAGACAAATTTCTTGATATGGTAAAGGAGTCTATAAAAAGTATGGATATTGAAATTAACAGTATAATGACAGGGAAACGCCTTAAAATTTAAGAATGTGATAGGAATTTCTATGGTCACTACTCCTCTTCAACATTGAAATGAGCTCTTCAGCCAGTACAAACAAAAAAATATAACATACAGATGGGGGAAAACTATTCATATGACTAGATAATATAAGACTGTTTACATAAAAATTAAATATATTGAAAAATATATTTTAAAAAGATAAGTGTATAAAAACATCAATTAACCAACTGTGTTCCTGTATGCCAGATACAAATTAAAAGTTCTGCTGGAAATGACATCATCCTGGAAAACAAAATATTATGCAACACTCAGATATAACTCTAAGAATAGATGTCAGTGTACATCAAAGGGCTTCAGCCATGAGAATACACTGGAGCACAAGAGCAGACAATGGGGTTTCAATGATCTCACACTGGGGAGAATGAGGCTAGCCTGGACTAGTGACTGCTGTTTTGCATTTCAGCCTCTCTGCACCCTTTCTTTTTCTTTCTTTCTTTTTCTTTCTTTCTTTCTTTCTTTCTTTCTTTCTTTCTTTCTTTCTTTCTTTCTTTCTTTCTTTCTTTCTTTCTCTCTCTCTCTCTCTCTCTCTCTTTCTTTCTTTCTTTCTTTCCTTCTTTCTTTCTTTCTTTCTTTTCTTTCTTTCTCCCACAGAAACTCTCTGATTTCCATAGCCTGCAATGCAATCTTTTCTCCACCCTGCTTTGCTTCTCTTTCCAACTTTATTCCCCTATATATCCACAAGGTAGATTCATAGAACCATAGAAAATGTTGCCAGAACAGTGTTTAACAGCTTGGCCAAATTCCCCTGAAACCTTTTCTATCACTTTTCAGCTGACTGATCTTGAATAAACTGTCAGTGGTGGGTCAGATTTCCTTAAAAACGGCAATATTAATAGTGTTTGGACAACAGAGCTTCTCAAAAAATTAATTCATGAATTGGTCAACTGAGAATCTTGTTCAGATGCTAAGTTCCTTAACATTGTGTAGCATGAAGCCCAATCATCTGCATTTTAAACAATGTCCAGATCATACTTGATAAAAGTCGATTAGTGTCCCTTAAGTTGCATCATGGAGTCTGCACCATGGGGTTATTGTGAAGACTAAAGAAATTCATCTATGCAAAATGATTAATTCAGTGCGTTTCACACAGCAAACTGTCATAGATTATCCTTAGCATTATGAGGGAAATTAAAGTTATGTGACCTAGTACATTTATTTTCCAGGTGATGTATGTTACCAAGATAGTTGAAAAGAACCCCAGAGAAGTCTGGTTGTCTAATGTTTCTTGGGCCATAACTTTCTGCCAAAATTGATCATATATCTATAATATATCCTAATGGTCCTTATGCTAAACTAGGTTGCTACTTTCGTCAAACTCATACATTGTTACCACCCCTGGGAAATCTTCCACAATTGCCTCAAAAATCTGTTGCCTCCCTCCTCTTCTGAATTCTTATATGCTTTCTCTTCTCTGACAACCCTTAGGCACTTCTTATATAACATTAGTTGAAAATGCTTAGAAACTATCCCAACTAAGTTAAATGAATGCATGGACTGATATTATTGTTCTTATGCATACCTTTAATAATTTCTCCAGAATCAATAAGTAAAGATAATTGATTAACCAATAGATTTCTCATTCTCAGAATGACAATAACTCCATATTGATAGCTAGGTAAATTGTCCAGGAAAAGATGAATTTCCATGCTACTTTTAAATAACTTTTAAAATAGTATATTCTTAATTTCCCATATATGTCCCTTTAAAAAAAGGTAGGTTTAAAACTGTAAAGCTTGAGTTTGAATATGCAGGTCCACCATGTGAATATACATGATGGTCACCTTCATTTTATTAAGATCCTTATTAAATAAAGATGGTAAATGTGCCAGTTTACCCCTATGGTTTATATAGCAAACTGTGATAGATTATCCTTAGCAGTATGAGGGAAATTAAAATTATGGGACCTAGAATATTTATTATGCAAATGATTTGTGTTATCAAGACAGTCGAAAAGGACCCCAGAGAAGTTTGGTTGCATAATGTTTCTTGGGCCATTACTTTCTGCCAATTTTGATCACGCTACTCCCATTCTGTCATCTACAATATATTCTAATATTTCTTATGTTAGGCTAGGTTGATACTTCCATCAAACACATGCATTCCCCTGGGAAATCTTCCACAATTGCCCCAAAATCTATTGTCTCCCTCCTCTTCTGAATTCTTATATGCTTTCTCTTCTCTGCCAAACATTAGGCACTTATATAACATTAGTTGAATATATTTAAAAATTATCCCAGCTAAGTTAAATGAATACATGAATTGATTTTACTGTTCTTATGAATACCTCTAATAATTTCTCCAGAATCAATAAGTAAAGATGATTGACTAACCAATAGATTACTCATACTCAGAATGACTACAACTCCATAATGTTAACTAGGTAATTTGTCCAGGAGAAGATGAACATCCATGCTTTTTAAATAACTTTTAAAGTAGTATATTCTTAATTAACAACATGTATTCCTTAAAAAAAAAGATAGGTTTTTAGAATCGGAAAACTTGAGTTCAAATATGCAGGCCCATCATGTGAATATACATGATAGTCACTTTCATTTTATTAATATCCTTATTAAATAAAGATGTTAAAGGAACCAGCTTACCTCTTATGGTTCAAGGTGTATGTGATCTCTGCCTGGTTTCAGAAGAGGCCACACAATTCAATGCTGGTAAACAAGAATGAATTTGGGATATTTGGATTGTTTTCAGGACAGAAATAAGCTGTTCCCATCAGTAGTCATGGAACAAAGAATTGCAAGACTGTCAGTTGCTGCTGGTGAACTAATTTTTCTAAAATATTAAAAAGAAAACTGATGAGACAGAGAGACAGAGACAGAGTGAGGATAAACTTTCTAAATTATCTGAAGCCCTAGATGCACTTTGATAAACCCATTGTACACGAATCTCATAGTTCAGTGAAAAGTTTTCCTTTTTTTGCCTTAGACTGTTGGAACTGAGTGTTTGTCACTTGCAACACAGAAAGACCTGATCAGTAAAATCTTTCTCTGCCAGTTTTTTGAATTTAATGTAATTATGAAACATTGAAATATTCAGTCAGCAACTAGTGTTCAATATTTTTAATTTTTAAAATTTTTCTCTATTTTGCTTTTTTACAAACTGTTTTGATGTTGATATTTAAACATCCTCACAAAATACATAAAGGAATTATGCAGATACTATAAAAGTCAAGATACAATATCATCAAACACATTTTCTTTCACATGCAGAACAATATGACCGAATGACTAAAATGATTGGTGCTTTGTCAAAGTAATATCCCTCCCCCACACACAAAATCTTTCAAATATTAAAGTTGTGTGTGGACAAAATTTATAGCCTATATGTGAAATCATACCTGTTTTCTTCATTTTACATAAAATAAGGCAAAGAAAAGTGCGGGGGGCCAGCCCCTGCAAGTTTTGGGGAGTCCCTTGGAAGATGTGGTGGCGTCGGCGAATCTGTAGGGATAGATATTAAAAGAAAGAAAGATGGAAGGATAGATATAAAGAGGAAGAAAGAGAAAGAAAGAAAGTGGGCAACTGTTCAGTGAAATGAGCAGAAGCCGTTTATTGAAAGTTACAGCAGGTATTTATCCCCAAATTTTACACAGGCAGTCTCACAAGTCTTTCACGTGAACACAAAGCCAGGTGCGGGGGGGGGGTCATCCCCCACCCACCAGATGCTTAGGTGTGAGGAGGAACAAACCCCGAGATTATCTCATTGTTCCCTTTGCTACTTAATGTTCTTCAAAAGCAGTGTAACAATCCTTACTAGTCTAATGATGTTCTGATAATCAATAACTTCTAAAGCTCACTCAATACCCATGACGACTAAATTAAACTCTACCACTTATACAATGCTACAGAAGCTCTTAATTATAGCTTAAGCCAATTTCCTAAAGAATGTGGCCCAGTCCAAAGACCACACTGGGCCCTACAGGATGTGGCCCAGTCCAAGGTCCACGGTGGGCCACCTTTTGGAACAATAGACTACAATCTCTTAACAAAATGGCTATTCCAAAGTCTTATATGTCTATCCTAATTTCTATGAAAGTTTTCCAATTCTTAATTCTAATATATAAAGTTGATTAGCAGCAGCAAAGCTTCTAAAACCTAAATGTAAATTGTAAATGTACTAAGGCAAAAACTTCGATAGTAGAAAGTGGAGACGATGAAAATTCTTAAAGTTAACTATATTCTTATTAAACCTAAAATATTATGATTGATTATGTATGAACTAACATGATTTGTAGAATGACCTATTCTACAATACCTTCTATGAATAAAATAAATTCAATTTCTATAATAGGTAGAAAAGAGACCTTACACTAACTGTAGCTAAAGCCGGCCCAAAAGAATGCAGCCAGTCCAAAGTACATGCTGGGCTCTCAGGAATGTGGCCAGCCCAAACTCTGTGCTGGGCCCCTCTCGAAAATCATCTTCACCATTGAAAAGCTGCAAACAGCTCTCCCTAAGTATATACTAATTCTATAAATATTCTTTTAAATCTTATAAAGAAGCTTGTACTGTATAAAAGGCTTCCAAATGTGACCTGAATTTGAATTATATCTAATACCTAGGCCGAAACCGCAGTTTATGGGAAACAGGAACAATGGGTTTCTAGAGTCAGCTATGCCTGTCACAGTCACAGAGTCTTCAGCTTAGGCCAGCAGAGTTCCTTTAGGTTGTTCTTGTGCTGCATGGCAAAAGGGGGAGGAAAATGGGGTCTACGGCTCTCGAACACGTCCTAGCGGTCTCGAGGTCCACGGCCCTCCCTGATCCCTAACGCTCAGTGGGCCTCCGTGGCCGGCTCCCAACAGAAAAGTACTTGAAAACTATTATAACTGAGGCACTGTACAGATTATAAATATTATAAAAACACAAAAAACCAATTCAATTGGCTTTTAAAAATTACATGAGTGAGACAGTGGAGTCAAAGGAAGTACAAGGAACTCAGAAGAAATTTAGCACAGAACTCATATGACCTTATGTGAATTCACCTACAACAACAAGAAAATGGGATCAACTACAATTTAAAATGTTGGTTGTATTATACAGACAGCTATAACATAAAAGAAGACTTAGATTATTGTCAAAATAGACAGAAATATTTGTCCTTTATATGAATTATCAGAGATAGGTGATTAAAATAAGAATTTGCTGAAAACCAACCCTGAAGAACTAATGTATTTGTGACTATTTTATGTGAAATATTTCAAGAAAAAAAATTGTCCTGGTACTGTACAGCAACTTTTTATGTTCTTGAGTAACCGGTATAATTTAATAGATGACTACAGCGTGATTGAATTCTACAATGGCTAGTGGTTTTGTAACTCTAATTCAAGTACAATTAATTTCAAAGCTTTCTAGAATTATAAATGTGACTAAAGTTGACACCATTATTTATATCAATATTTGTATACATTTATAGTCTGATAGAGAATTGCTAACAGCATTGTATTAATGAATTATAAAATCTTATTTAAATGGCCCTGAAAATCATCTGGTCCACATTATTACTGTATAGACAAGGGCACTGAAGTCTGAAGAGGTATCAAGAAGTCCTGTTGGTTTTAACAATTTAGTAGAAAAATTGGAAAGAAAAAGTGGGTGTGTTGTGTCCTGGGCTACAGTGAACATTGTATTTGCTGCACCTAGTTTCCCTTTGAGCAGAACTTTCTCATCTCAAAAGATATGTTCAAACCCCAACTATGAGTTCCTATAAATGTAACTGTTTTTGGAAACTGACTTTTTCAGATGTGATGAAGTTAATGTGATAAGGTCATACTGGCTTACTGCAGTGAACCGTAATCCAACGGCTGGTGTCCTTAGAAAAGAGGAAGATTTGAGTATAGAGACAAGCATGGAGGACAGAAAACATGAAAGCACAGGCCGACACATAGAGAGAAGGCCATGTGAAGACAGAGGCAGAGACTGGAGTGATATGTCTTCAACCAAGGAACACTAAGCATTGCTGGCAAACACTGGAAGCCAGAAGAGAGAGAAGGAAGAGATTCTCCTTCACAGCCTTTATTAAAAACAAAGGCCAAAGTAAGGAAATCTCTCTTCAAGCACAATGTTACAGTTTTTCCTTTTTAAAATCATATATTTTTCTTAAATTAGGAGGAAAAAATGATCCAGCATATATTTGCCCAGTGACTGCCCATTTCTATTGCTTTTCCTTCATTGTTGACATACTACATTCTCCTCTGGAATATTTGTTTACAGCCTGAAGAACTTTCTTGTTCACCCATTCACCAGGTATTCTCCACTTATCTACAGAGAATATGTTCCAAGACCCTCAGCAAATTCTTGAACCCTCAGATAGAACTAAATCCTTCATATTTCTTTGCAGATTGAGTTGCAACAGCAAAGCTAGCAAATTTCTCCT
>NW_007260163.1:416178-417550 GCF_000164805.1 Carlito syrichta | reverse complement strand
TATGCCTAGATGTTCAAGGGTTTTTATCAAGAAGGGGTGCTGGATTTTATCAAAAGCTTTTTCTGTATCTAGTGATATGATCATGTGGTTTTTATTTTGACATCTGTTGATGTATTTAATTACTTTTGTGGTTTTACGAATGTTGAACCAGCCTTGCATGCCAGGAATGAAGCCTACTTGGTCATGGTGGATGATTTTTGAGATGTATTGCTGAATCCGGTTTGCTAGGATTTTGTTGAGAATTTTAGCATCTATGTTCATCAAAGATATTGGTCTGTAGTTCTCTTTCTTTGTTGGATCTTTACCTGGCTTGGGTATCAATGTGATGTTGGCTTCATAAAATGATTTGGGGAGAGTTCCATCTTTTTCAATCGCCTGGAATACCTTCAGTAGGATTGGTATCAGCTCCTCCTTGAATGTCTTGTAGAATTCTGGAAAACCATCTGTACCAGGGCTTTTTTTTGTAGGAAGTTTTCTTATTTTGTAGTCGATTTCCTTGATTGTTATTGGTCTATTTAGGGTCTCAATTTCTTCTTGTTCCAACTTAGGTAGGTTGTGTGATGTCAGAAAGTCCTCCATTTCCTTATGGTTTTCAAGTTTGTTTCCATACAAGTGTACGTAGTAGTCTCTAATGATCTTTTGTATTTCTTCAGGGTCAGATGTGACTTCATCTTTTGTGTTTCTGATTATGCTTATTTGGTTTTTTTCTCGTTTTTTCTTGGTCAGTCTAGCTAAGGGACGATCAATCTTGTTTACCCTTTTGAAGAACCAGCTTTTTGTTTCATTATCTTTTTGTCTTCTATGTCCTGGATTTGGTCTTTTATTTTGGTAATCTGGATTCTTCTGCTGAAATTAGGGTTTTTGTGGTCTTGTTTTTCTAGCTTCTTTAGGTGTCTTCTTAGGTTGTTAATTTGTGTTCCTTCCATTTTCTTCATGTGTGGTTGTAGGGATATAAATTCCCCTCTTACTACAGCTTTCAGTGCATCCCAGAGATTTTGGTAAGATGTTTCTTCATTTTCATTTGTTTCCAGGTATCTTTTGATCTCTGTTTTGATTTCATCATTGACCCAGGAGTTGTTTAGCATCATGCTGTTTAGTGTCCATGTCTTTGTAGGTTTTAGGGGGGACTTTGTTGGTGTTAATGTTTATTTTTATTTCACTGTGGTCCGAGAAGGCACATGGTAGAATTTCGGTCCTTTTAAATTTGCTTATGCTCGATTTATGGCCGAGTATGTGGTCGATCTTAGAATATGTTCCATGTGGTGATGAGTAGAACGTGTATTCTGTGGTCTTTGGATGGAGTGTTCTGTAGGTATCAATTAAGTCCATTTGTTCCAAAGTCACATTGAGGTTTCGAATCTCCTTGCTGATT
>NW_007260163.1:395869-415385 GCF_000164805.1 Carlito syrichta | reverse complement strand
TTTTTTCATCCTTAACGAGATGAGGCAAGTTTTCTTGAATGATTTCATGAAATGTTTGTTCCAGTGTGGCTTCTGTTTCTCTTTCTGCCTCAGGAAGCCCAATTATTCTTAGGTTTGGTCTCTTGAAGTGATCATTCATCTCTTGCAGGTTTTGTTCTGTCTTTTTGAGCTTCTTTTCTATGCTTTTGACAGTTTGGGTTAGTTCTGTGTTTGGGTCTTTGAGCTCTGAGATTCTTTCTTCTGCTTGGCTGATTTTGCTTTCCATGCTTATTAGTCTGTTGTTCATTTCCATCACAGTATTCTTTACTGCTGTCATTTCTGACAACAGCTCCTTCCTATTTTCCTCTTGTCTCTCCTCAATTTTTTAAATTCTCTCCATTAATGTCTTGATGTCTGGGTTTGTTGCATGTAGCCAGTCATTCTGGGGACTCTTCATTGTCTGTGTTCCAGAATCTGTTTTCTCATTGTCTGATCTCCCATTGGTCTGTGTAAGACCTATATTCTTCTTTTGGTTTTTCTTCATTTGTGCGGTTTTTCCCCCTCCCTACTTTTTCCTTCCCTCCACGTCACCATCTTCTTTAATTCTGTTATTCAGGGATTGGTTTTACTTCTGTTTGTTCAATCTCCTATTCTTTATGTATGTCCTCTTACTTTGTTCAATTCTCAAGTTGCACTGTAGGTTGGGGGTGGTCCTTTTTGCAGTTTTGAGATGTACTTAAGGGGAGAGCTGTGATTCAAAATCTGTCTGCAGGTCCTGGTATTCGCTGACAGGTGTGTGGATAATGTGGAACCCACTTCCCACTGCCCTGGAATCTGTCTGTGCAGTGGGGCTGTAGGTTTACTCCCTGAGATAAAATGTGGCTAGCAGAGGGGAGAGAATGGAGCAGATAGTGGGTCGAAGAGGGGAGTGGAGAGATAGAGGAGTAAGGGGGAAACAAAGGAGTGTGCCAACAAATAGAGAGATGCCTATACTGAAACAGATAAAAACAATAGACCACAGCTACAGACAAACCAACGCTTATACAAGCAAAAATAAAACCTATAGTGATGCTAACATACCAGCTATCCAACCACCTTATTAGTGTGCTGTTCCTCTATGCAAAGATATGGTTTACAGAGAGAAGAAAAGAGAAGAAAAGGAAAAGGAAAAGAGAAAAAAGGGAACAATAGAGTAGGAATAGAATTAAGTCATTAAACTAATAGAATCAATGAAGCACACTCTGTGACATTTCGTTTAGGTCCAATGTCCTTTCAGGTCTGATTTCTAGTTTTCTTTTCAAGCTGGTAAATTAGTTTGCAGTTAGGGTCAGTTGCCCCGGTCTGCTGTGAAGGGCAGTTCAGATCACCCTCCGTTCACCACTCTGGCCTGTGTCTTTATCAAGCTTGTCTCTCCCGTTTCGGTGTTGTTACCTTGAATCGCCAGCAGGTGGTGCTATCTCATCTGCTCGCCCCAGCGGGGGTGGGGCCGGACAGGAACAAGATGGCCGCCTGCCTCCGAGCAGGCAACAGGTTCCCCACGCCGGGCGGGCAGGACAGTCTCGGACGCAGGAGCGGTGGCAGCGATCCCAGCAGATCTTCCCTGAAGTGGTTTGGTGCAGATCTCCTCGGGCCAGGTGGTGATGAGCTACCCGTCCCAGAGGCCGCGGCGGCGGCGGCGGCGACGGGAGCGCCGGAGGGGGGAGGGGCTGCGGCGGCGGTGGGACAGTGCAGTGCAGTAAAACTGTCCAGTCGTTGCGATGTTCCAGCGGTGGCGATGGCCGAGCTCTGTCTGAAGAGCAGGCTGCAATGCTGGGGTCCCCAGCCCCTGGGGCGAGAGTCAGAGACCCACTGCAGATCTCCCTTGCAGAGGGCTTCCGACGCCGGGTTGCCCGGTCACCATCTTGCCGCGCCCCCCTCTTATTTTATTTTAAAGATGTGGAGTGCAATTCAGGATTAGGTACATAAGTGATCATTTTACAGGTAAAGTTTGGCCCTTCCTTTGGTCCCCACTTTGCCAGGCTTGAGATCAGGTATTCTTATTGCTGTTCTGTGACCCTTCCCCCCGATGGTTTCCCACTACCGTCAATCCCTTTCTTATAGTATTATGAAAAGTGCTCAGAGGCCACTTATGAGTGAGAACATGTGATACTCAGTTCTTTGTTTCTGTGATAGATTACTGAATATGATAGACTCTAAATTCATCCAAGTTGCTGCAAAGCCCATAATTTTGTCCTTATTTATGGCTGCATAATATTCCATCAAGTATACGTACTACATTTTTTGAAGCTGTCCACCTTCCATGTTTTTCCTATTATTTTTCCTATTGTGAATAAATGCTGCAATAAACATGTGTGTGCAGGTATCTTTTTAATAGAATGATTTGAGTGCCTCTGGGTATATTCCCAGATGGGGGCTTGCTGGGTTGTAAGGAAGGTCGATTTTTAGATCTTTTAAAATTGCCACACTGTTTTCCGCAGAGGTTGTACTAGTTTACACCCCCAGCAGCAGTGTAGAAGGGTTCCCTTTTCCAGGATCCTCCCCAGCATCTGTTGTTTTTTTGAGTTGTTGATGATGGCCATCCTGACTGGAGTTAGGCAGTATCTCAGTGTGGTTTTAATTTGCGTTTCTTTGATGTTTAGTGAGGCTGAACCTTTTTTCTTGGATCTGTCGGCTGCTTGTATGTCTTCTTTTGAGAAGTGTCTATTCATATATTTTGCCCACTTTTTAATAGGACTGTTTGTTTCTTTCCTTTCAGTACATTTGAGTTTCTTATAGATCCTGGATGGTAAGACTTGTCAGATATACAGTTGGCAAATATTTTTTTTCCCAATCTGTGGACTGTCTCCCTGCTCTCTTGATGGTTTCTTTTGCTTTGCAGAAGCTTTTCAGTTTGATGAAGTCCCACTTGTCTATCTTATCTCTTATGGCATGGGCATTTGGGGTTTTGATCAGAAATTGTTTGCCTATTCTAGTTTCCATAAGGGTGTCTCCCGTGTTTTCTAAGTTTCTTATAGTTTGAGGTTTTACATTTAGGTCTTTGATCCATTTAGAATCGATTTTTCTGTATGGTGATAGGTGGGGCCCTGTTTCAAACTTCTGCATCTGGTCAGTCAGTTTTCCTAGCACCATTTACTGCATAGGTTCTCCTCTCACCAGTGGTTGTTGGTGGAAGCTTTTTCGAAGATGAGTTGGTTGAGAAATTGAGGTTTTGCTTCCAGAATCTCTATCCTGTTCCATTGGTCTATATGCCTGTTCTTGTACCAATACCAGGCTGTTTTGATTCTTGTAGCCTTATAATAAGATTTAAAGTCTGGAAGTGTGATACCTCCTGCCTTGTTTCTTTTGCTAAAGATTGTTTTGACTATTTGTGGTCATTTATGTTTCCATATGAATTTCTGTATTGTCATTTCCAAGAATGATTTTGGTAATTTAATGGGTATTGTATTGAACCTATAGATTGCCTTGGGTAGGATGGACATCTTAACAATATTGATTCTTCCAAACCATGAGCATGGAATATTTTTCCATTTGTTTGTGTCTTCTTTGATTTCTTTGAGCAGTGTTTTGCAGTTTTTGTTGTAAAGTTATTTCACTTCTCTAGTTAGGAAGATGCCGAGGTATTTCATTTTTTGTGTGGCTGTTGAGAATGGGATTGTGCTTTTTATTTGGTTCTCTGCCTGTTTGGTGTCAGTGTATAAGAATGTGACTATCCTTGGTACATTTACTTTGTACCCCGAGACTTTGCCAAAATCCTTTATCAGTGCAAGGTGGTTGATTTTCAAGGTATAGTAGCATATTGTTAGCAAAGAGGGATAACTTGACTTCCTCTCTTCCTATTCTTCTCTTGTTTGATTGCCCTAGCTAGGACTTCCAACACTGTTGAAGAGGAGAGGTGAGAGTGGGCAGCCTTGCCTTATTCCAGAGGAAATGCTTCCAATTTCTGTCCATTTAGCAACATGTTTGCTGTGGGTTTATCATGGATGGCTCTTACTATTTGGAGGTATGTTCCCTCTGTCTTTGGGTGTTCAAGGGTTTATATCAAGAAGGGATGCTGGATTTTATCAAAAGCTTTTTCTGCATCTAATGATATAATCACGTGGTTCTTGTTTTTACATCTGTTGATGTGTTTAATTATATTTATGGTCTTGTGGATATTGAATCAACCCTATATTCCAGGGATAAGGCCTACTTAGTCATGGTGAATGATTTTTGAGATGGGTTGTTGGATCCAACTTGCTAGAGTCTTGTTGAGAATTTTTGCATCTTTGTTTATCAGGGATATTGGCCTGTAGTTCTCGTTCTCTGCTGGATCATTTCCAGGTTTGGGTATCAGTGTGATATTAGCTTCATAAAATGATTTGGAGAGAGTTCCGTCTTTCTTAATTGCCTGAAATACTTTCAATAGGATTGGCATCAACTCCTCCTTGTATGTTTTGTGGAATTCCACTGGAAAGTCATCGGTCCAGGACTTTTTTTTGTAGGTAGTTTTCTTATGATAGAGTCAATTTCCTAAGTTGTTATTGGTCTGTATAGTGTCTCAGTTTCTTCTTATTTTGACCTTGGGAACTTGTGTAGTTCAGAAAATCCTCCATTTCATTTAGGTTTTTGAGTTTGTTTGCATACTGGTGTGCATAGTAATCTCTGATGACCTTTTGTATATCTTTGGGGTCAGTGTGACTTGATCTTTTAAGTTTCTGATTGTGTTTATTTGGACTTTTTCAGTCTTTTTCTTGGTCATTCTGGCTAGGAGTTTATCAATCTTGCTTACCCTTTCAAAGAACCAGCTTTTTGTCTTGCTGATTTTTTTCTGATAGTCTTGTCTTCTATTTCCATATTTGGGCTTTTACTTTGGTTATCTGGATTCTTCTGCTGAAGTTAGGGTTTTGGTGGTCTTGCCTTTCCAACTCTTTTAGGTGATTTGTTAGGCTGTTAACTTGTGATCTTTCCATTTTCTTTATGGGTGTTCATAGAGACACAAATTCCCCTTTTAGTACTGATTTTATGGCATTCCAGATGTTTTGGTTAGATGTTTCTTCTTTTTTATTTCTTTCTAGGAATCTTTTAATTTCTGTTTTGATTTCTGTGTTGACCAAGGAGATGTTCAACGTCATGCTGTTTAATGTCCATGTCTTTGTGGGTTTTGGGGAAATTTTATTGGTATTGATATTTATTTTGTTTCACTGTGGTCTGAGAAGGTGCATTGCCGTATTTCAATCTTATAAAATTTGCTTATGCTTGATTTATGTCCAAAGATGTGGTTGATCTTGGAGTACGTTCCATGTGGTGATAAGTAGAATGTATATCTTGAGGTTGTCAGGTTGAGTATTCTGTAAGAATCTTTTAAATCCATTTGGTCAAGCGTCAAGTTGAGGTTTCAGCTCTCTTTGTTGATTTTTTTTTTTTTGCCTTGATGATCTATCTAGTGTTGTTAGTGGATTATTTAAGTCCCTAGCTATGATAGTGTTAGAGTCAATATCTTTTTTTAGTTTACTTAGCAACAGCTTTATGATAGTTGGAGCTCCTGTGTTGAGAGTATATATGTTTAGGATGGATATTTCTTGTTGATGAATTGAACCTTTTATTTTTATGTAGTGTCCTTCTGTATCTTTTCAAATTTTTGGCAGCTTAAAGGTTGATTTATTTGATATTAAGATCATGACTTCTGCCTTCTTTTGTGATCCATTCTCTTGACAATTTGTTTTCTGTCCTCTAACTTTGAGTGTGTGAATGTCCTTTATAGTGAGATGTATTTCCTGGAGACAGCATATTGTTGGGTCATGTCTTTTATCCAGCTCGCCATTCTATGTTTTTTCAGTGGTGCATTTAGTCCATTCACGTTCAGGCTGGTTATTGAGCAAAAAAGCTCACACATAAATAAAATCTAACAAAAATCACATTGTAAGGGGTCAGTGCATTTAACAGTCTTTGCAATTCTGTCTACCCATCCTTCAACTAACTTAAAAAAAAAAACCAAAACCCTAGTTCATCAAAATAGACATTTTCTATTTGGTTTTTAAAATTAAAAATAATAATTAAAAAAGAAAACTTTAAGGAATTCATAGTCAATTGCCTGACTCATTCTGATATCATGTATAGCATATGGAGATCAGGAAGGCTATTTATAGCACCTGATTAGATAGATTATGGAATATTCATCTTTAAGTTTCAACTTTCTTCCAAACAGTGTAAAATCCTACAATTCCAGGTATGAAAGAACACAGATGATCTCCTTTGAGAATTCCACAGAACAATACAAGTGCCTGAACTGTTCTTCATAGAGTGACAGGGCAGCCATCAGATTGACAAAGTTCCCCTCTGTAAAATATTTCCCATCCGGTTAAAATATTTTCATTGAGAGGTCAAGAATCAGTCTGAGGATCTCCCATGTGGAATCTTCTTCTGGAGATGTAGAAATTGGAACAGCCATCAAATCATCAATCATACAATCAAATTCTCTCCCTTCTTGGGTGTACTTCTTCAGTATTGGAATACAGTCTTCTTTGAGAACCTGATAGTAGTCTCCTTTAAGATTATCTAAGACACTGCCACATTTTTTTGGGGCATATATTTCTTATATCTGGTCAATCCCTATCATCTTGACCATCTTTTGTTTCAGTTTGACTATTTCACACAATTTGCCACCATCTCTACCTCCTAGAGGTAGTACATCTTTGCCAGTGTAATCTTCTTTGCCATTGCCCATGATGCCCTGGGCATATGCCAAATCACTCTTTGCCATGGTAACTAAGGATGAGAATATTTCCAAATTGCTTTGAGAATTTTAATATTCTGATAAGGTAAATCTTCAACATATACCACTTTGTCTATGTCATGCTCAACCAGGTGCCCATCAGCAGTGAGCCAATATCTGTCAATGGTCCCTCCTCGAACTATGGGTGGCAATCGCTTCATCTGCCCAGTGCTGTTATGACTCAATTCTTTCATTCTTCTTTCTACTTTGTTCAAAAGACTGGTAATTTCTTCTTTGTCCTGCACATCTCCATCATAAATCTGAAGATCCAGCAACACCAATCTACATGGGTAAATTCTTAAAGCTGTCATTTTTGTTTGTGTAGATTGCTAAACAGTCATGGTCCTGTCAGGTGTGCATCGACTCAGGTGTGCTTCTGAAAAATGGACTGGAGGCCTTTTAGTATGGTCTTGCCATCAGCTTTGGTGCCAAGCGTGAAGTTAAGTGTGCTGTGCTGCTGCCATAGTGAAGTGAGTCCCTGTGCCTTGCCTGGAGAGGAGGCTGTGGGAGACTGGGGGGTCGTGCAGTGTGTCAGACTATGACCAACAGGGAAAGCACTGTACCTGGGAAAGTCAAACTACCTTTTTACTCTCTTGATGGTTTCTTTTGCTGTGAAGAAACTTTTCATTTTGATGAAGTACCACTTGCCTTTCTTAGCTTTTATGATATTCACTTTTGGGGACTTGGTCAAGAATTTGTTGCCTACTCCAATGTGTATAAGGGTGTTTTCTACCTTTTCTTCTAAAATTCTTACAGTTTAAGGTTTCACCTTTAGGTCTTTGATCCATTTTGAGTTGATTTTTATATACAGTGATAGGAAGGAGCCCAGTTTCATTCTTCTGCATGTGGTCAGCCAGTTTTCCCATCAGCGTTTGCTAAATATGGTCTCCTTTCCGCAATGCTTGTTATTGGTGGCTTTGTTGATGATGAGTTTTTTGTTGAGAGACTGTGTTTTTGCTTCTGGAATCTCTGTCCTAGTCCATTGATCTATGTGCCTATTCTTATACCAATACCAGGCTGTTTAGTTTACTGTAACCTTGTGATAAAGTTTAAAGTCTGGAAGTGTGGTATCTCCTGCTTTGTTCCTCTTGCTGAGGATTGTTTTGGCTATTCGTGCTCTTTTCTGTCTCCATATTAATTTCTGTATTGTCATTTCCAGGTATGATGTTGGTAATTTGAAGGGTATTACATTGAATCTGTAGATTGCCTTGAGCAGGATGGACATCTCAACAATATTGATTCTTCTAGCTCATGAGCATGAAATGTTTTTCCATTTGTTTGTGCCATCCTTTATTTATTTAGTAGCATTTTGTAGTTCTGGTTGTAAAGGTTTTTCACTTTGTTTAGGTGGATGCCATGGTATTTCATTTTTTTGTGTGGCTATTGTGAATGGGAATATGCTTTTTATTTGGTTCTCTGCCTGCTTGTTGCTGGTATGTAAAAATGCAACTGTCTTTTGCATGTTGTTTTGTAACCTGAGAGTTTACCAAAGTTGTTTATCAGTGCAAGGAAGTTTTTGACAGACTCTTTAGGGTTTCCAAGGCATAAAATTATATAATCCACAAATCAGAATAGCTTGACTTTATCCTTTCCTATTTGGATACTCCTGATTTCCTACTCTTGACTGATTGCTGTGGCTGGGACTACTAGCACTATGTTGAACAGGAATGGTGAGAGTGGGCATCCTTGTCTTATTCCTGTTCTTAGGGGGAATGCTTCCAGCTTCTGCCCACTGAGCAAAATATTGACTGTGGGTTTAACACAGATAGCTTTTACTGTTTTGAGGAATGTTCCTTCTATGTCTAGGTGCTCAAGAGTTTTTATCAAAAAAGGATGCTGGATTTTGTCTGATGCTTTTTCTGTATCTGATGAGATAATTGTTTGGTTTTTGGTTTTACATCTGTTAATGTGATGAATTACCTTTATGGTCTTCTGAATGTTGAAACAGCCCTACATCCCAGGAATGAATCCTGCCTGGTCCTTGAGATGTGTTGTTGGATCCAATTTGCTAGATTTTTGTTGAGAATTTTTGCATCCATGCTCGTGGAGATTGGCCTGTAATTCTCTTTCCTTGTTGAGTCTTTGCCAGATTTGGGTATCAATATGAAGTTAGTTTCATAAAATGAGTTGAGGAGAATTCCATCTTTCTTGATTGCCTGGAATACCTTTAATAAGATTGGTATCAGCTCCTCCTTGTATGTCTTGTAGAATTCACCTGGGAAGTCATCTGGTTTGGGGCTCTTATTTGTTGGGGAGATTTCTTATGACTGAGATAATTTCCTGGATTGTTTTTGGTCTGTTTAGCATTTCAATTTCTTCTTGTTTCAACCTTGGGAGGCTGTGTGATGTCAGAAGCTCCTTCATTTTCTGTAGGCTTTCTAGTTTATTTGCACACAGGTGTTCATAGTAATCTCTGATAGTCTTTCGAATTTCTTCAGGATTAGTCGTGAATTCACAATTTTCCATTTATAATTGTGTTTCTCGGACTCTCTCTCTCTCTTGTATTTGTAGTCAATCAGTCCAGATGTCTGTCAATCTTTATTTTTTCAAAGAATCAGCTTTTTGTCTTGTTGACCCTTTCTATTATATTTTTGTCTCCTATATCTTACAACTGTGATTTTACCTTGGTGGTCTGAATTCTTCTGAATTCTGAAGCTAGGATTTGGATTATCTTGCCTTTCAGGCTCCCTTAGCTGTGACATTAGGCTGTTTACTTGTGATCTTTCTGTTTTTTTCTTAATGTGTGCATGCAATGCTATGAATTTTCCTCTTAACCCTGTTTTCATCCCAGAGATTATGATAGGATATGTCTTGTGTTTGGTCTGTTTCCAGAAATACTTTTATTTCTGTCTTGATTTCCATGTTGACACGGAAGTCATTCAGCAGTTTGTTGTTTAATGTCCATGTCTTTGTGTGTTTTAGGGGAATCTTGTTGGTGGTGATATTTATTTTTATTCTATTTTTATGTCTGAGAATGTGAATGATCTCGGAGTATGTTTGATGCACTGATGAGTAGATTGTATACTCTGCAGTTGTTGAGTGGAGAGTTCTGTAAATATCTATTAAGTGTTGAGTTAAGGTTCTGGAGCTCCTTGTTGGTTTTTTGCCTTGATGACATATCTAGAACTGCTAGTGGGGGTATTGAGTTCTCCAACTATGATTGTGTGAGAATCAATGTCCTCACTTAATTTACTTAGTAGTTGTTTTATAAAACCTCATGCTCCTGTGTTGGGTGCATATATATTTAAGATGGAATTTTTTTGTTGGATTGAGCTTTTTATCATTTTGTAGTGTCCTTCCATGTTCTTTTTCACTTTTGAGGTTTTGAAATCTGCTTTGTCTGATATCAGAATAGCTACCCCTGCTCTTTCCTGCTTTCCATTCACCTGAA
The DNA here is from genome assembly GCF_000164805.1 of Carlito syrichta. Lineage (NCBI taxonomy): Eukaryota > Metazoa > Chordata > Mammalia > Primates > Tarsiidae > Carlito > Carlito syrichta. The sequence goes on along the minus strand of NW_007260163.1, from coordinate 405,264 downwards.
AAGATAAATTATTTTCCAGCCTTTAACTTTGAGCCTGTGGTGTCCTTTGCAATATTATGAGTTTTTTGGAGGCAGTGACTATTGGATCATGCTGCTTTTATTCAGTTTGCCACACTTTGTCTCTTCAGTGGCACATTTAGTTCATTCAAATTCCAATTGATTATTGAAATGTAAGAGTTTGTCCCTGTCATAGGGCTCTTAGTGGGTTGTTTTGTTTCCTTTTTACTTTTGTATTATATAGGTATGTATATTCATTTTTGTCAGTGCTCTGTATGTTCTGTTGACTCTGTACTTGCCTGTATTTTTGTGATAGGTATGATCATTTTTTTCTGTGTTCAATACCTTTTAAAGTGTCTCCTGAAGGGCTGGTCTTGAGGCAAAATATTCTCTTAAGGATCAAATGTCTGGGAAGAATTGTATTTGCCTATCACTGATGAAGCTTAGCTTGGCAGGGTAGTAAATTCTTTGCTGGAATTACTTATCTTTAAGAATGTTAAAAATTAGACTCCAGTACTTCTGGCTTGTAACATTATTGCTGATAAGTCTGGAGTGATTCTGATGGGCCTTTCCAAGTAGGTGGTCTGACCTTTCTTTCTTGCTGCCTTTAGGTTATTTTTTTCTTTTATGATTACTTTGTGGAGGTGGATTATTATGCATCTTGAGAATGGTCTTCTTATGGGATACCTTGTGAGAGTTCTCTGAATCTCTTGTTCTTGAATGATTGCCTCTCCAGTAAGATTTGGGAAGTTTTCTTGGATGAACCCATGGAATTTTTCATGGTATTCTCAATTTCCCTTTCTGCTTCATGGATACCAGTCAGGTGTAGATTTGGCTTCTTGACATAGTTCCACATCTGTCAGAACTTTTGTTGGGCTTTTTTTTCTATGTTTTTGACATACTGGGTTAATTCCATATTTTGGTCTTGAAACTCTGAGATTTTTTCTTCTGCATGTATACCTTGCTCTCTATGCTTGTTACTTTGTTTCTGATTTCCACTAAGAAGTTCTTTATTTCCATTATTCCAGAACAGGCTTTTCTGAAATTGACCAACTCTGTGCTTACATCCTGTATGGCTTTGGTGAGTTTCACTTCTAGTGTCTCTTGGTTCTGTCTGTTCATTTTAGCCATCTAGTCTCTGATTTCTGTGACTGTCATCTGGTGCAAGCCATTTGGGAGGGTTTCCATTGTTTGTGCTCTGACAGCTATTTTTTGTGTGCTGTCTCTTTAGTACTCTGTTGCCTATGTTTTTTGGTTGACTTTTCCTCATTTGTGCCAGGCCTCTCTTTCTTCTCTGTAATTCTTTTTTTTCCCTCTGAAGCTAGTCAATGACCCTTTGTTCTAGGGCTCTTTCTGTGATTCAACATCGGTTGCTCAGTGAGTGAGGGAGGGGCATTCACTTTTGGTCCTTGCTCCACCCTGTGGCAGGTTTCTTAAGTGTCGCAGCCTCTGTGAGTACTCTGTGGCAGTAGCAAAAAAATTGTTTTTGTTTGTTTTATTTTTCATTTCTCTATTTTCTTTTTGCCTTGTGAGTCACTTGAACATTTTTGGGAATCAAATTTGATTAATGTAATAAAATCTAGTCTATGTTTTTGAGTGTATGCTTTTAGAGAGATTTTTTAATAGTGGCTTCTCCATGTATTATATTATATATGCAAAACTTACTATTGCTTACTATTGTTCAAATTTTGCCAGCTTGAGTAAACTGTAGATAACTCATCTCCTTAGGATTTTTACCTTCCAAAGTTTATGGAACAATTGCATATTTCCTCAACACACATTTAGAATACTGTAAGACAGTATTATCATTTTTGCTTCAACTATCAAACAGAATTTAAAATAAGCAAAAAGAGAAGGAAGATAAACTGTACTTCTGTGTTTTGATTATTTTCTTTGTTATTTCTTCTTACCTAATATTTCAAGAGTCCTTCTAGCATTTCTATTCTGTTTAGAGATCTGCCTTTAGCCATTCTTGTAAGGTAGAAATACTGATGACAAACATCGCTTACCTTCATCTGAGAATATCTTGATTTTTTTCCTTCATTCCTGATGTATACTCTCTGTGACTATAGAATTCCTTTTAGCACTTGAAAAATGTTGTGCTACTTTCTCTGTAGTTTCTGTTGAGAAATTCACTGTCATCTAAATTGTTTTTCCTTTTAAGTCAGGTGCAATTATCCTTTAGTTACTTTCAAGAGTTTTTGGTTGTCTTCACTTATCAGCAATTTCACTATGATGTATATTGAGTAGATTATTTGGGTTTATCTTGTTTAGAATTCTCTAAGCTTCTTGAATTTTGTCTTTTCCCTATTTTGGAAGAATGTATTGTAGCCATTATTTCTTTAAATACTTTTTCTGTCTCACTCTCTTTCTTCTTCCAGGACTCCAATGACATATATATTAGATCACATGTTACTGAGGTTCTGTCCATTTTTTCCCAGTTTGTTTTGTCTCTTTTGTTTTGATTGGGCAACTTTTATTGTTCTAACTTCAATTTCGTGGATTCTAGTCTCTGTCCCCTAAATTATGCTGTGGAGCTAATTCAATTGGTTTCTTTTAATTAGGACATTGTATTTTTCAGTTTTATTATTTCTTTTTAGTTCTTCTTCTTATCTTTGATTTCTCAGTTGATACTTTCTATTTCTTCATTTGTTTCAAGCCTGCTTATAATTATCTGTTGAAACATTTTTGTGATGACAGTTTTAAAATCTTTTTTAGATAATTTAAACAACTCTCAGTGTCGGTGTCTGTTGCTTATCTCTTTTTATCCAAGTTGAGATTTTACTGGTTCTTTTCATGACAAAGAATTTTCAGTTGAAACCTGAAAGATTTGGTACTCTGATGCAGGACAGGTCTTATTCAAACTTCTGGTTCTGTTGGCTTCTCTAGACACTGCTTCAGCAGGGGGCCAAGGAGTGATGCTGCTTTATTACTTCCAAAAGGAAGAAAAGTCTAGATATGCCACCAGCTCCATTTGACCCCCTGGAGGGGTGGGGGAATCTCCTTACTGGTGAGTGGGGATGGCACTTTGGTTCTTCCTCAGGCCTCTGCTGGCACCATCCTGGCTGGAAGGAGTGGCGGTTCCTTGTTACGGCTCCCCATGTGGCCACCACTAAAACCATGGTGGTGGGTCTCGTTACTGCCAGGCAGTGGTAGAAATTAGGATTCTCCACTAGGCAGTGTCTGACAATACCCCAGGGGAGAGAGAAGGATACCTCATTTCTGCCTCTAGAAGATGGAAGTTCCGGCTCCCAAGTGATCTCCACTGGTACAGTGGGGAGACCTCTTTATTACTCAAGGTGATAAAAATCCTGGCTTCAGACTCAGTCTTCCCTTCCCAACAGGGTGTTGGAGTGTCTTGTTCTACCTCAGTTGAAAGCCAGACTTTCCATCGATCCCTGGTGTCAGTGAGGAGAGGGCCACCGTTTTTTTCTGTAGTGCTTGACTGGAGTTGAGCTGGTATTGTCCATACATTTTCTGGGTTTCTGGGTAGTTCCTTTTCCGGCCTTGTGGCTAGAGAAAGCAGGCATTTGTTAAGACTTGTGTGTGTTTCTGTTTGCCAGATATTCCTGCCACAAGCCTAGAATATATGAGGCAAAAAAGAAAATCCAAAGAATGTACCATTTTATTTTCTGTTTTTTACATCATTTTAAAAGATTTCTAAACACACACATACACACCAACCAGCCATGGCAACAACAATAACAAAACAAACAAGGAGCATGTGTCAGAGACCATCTGTGGTTTTTTTTTTTTTGAGTTGGAGTCTCACTCTGTCACCCAGACTGGAGTGCAGTGGCCGCTCCCAGCCATTGCAGCCTCAACCTGCTGGGCTCTGGCGATCCTTCCAAGAAGCTGGAACTACAGGCGTGCGCCACCACGCCTGGTTAATTTTTGATTTATTGTAGAGATGTGGTCTCGTCAAGTTGCCCAGGCAGGTCTCAAACCTGCAGGCTCAGGCAATCCACTCATCTCGACCTCCCAAAGCACTGGGATTACAGGCTAAGCCACTGAGCCCGGCTCATCTGTGGTTTTAAAAACCCTAAACTATTTGCTATCTACTCTTTTACAGAAAATTTTTTTGACCTCTGGTTTAGACATAAGTTGACTTTTTGAGCAATAAAAAAATATAAATCTTACAACATTTCATTTATGACATTTCTAGCACTTTCCATTTCATTCTGTAGGTCTGGATATCTGTATTGTATTTCTTCACCCTGGATAACATTCTTTTACATTTCTTTTAGGATAAATGTGCTGACCATGAATTTTCTTTGTGTTGTTTGACAAAATGTTTTTAATCTCACCTTCACTTTTAAAAGACATTTTATGAGGAAAAAACTTCTGGTTTGACATCGTTTTTCTTTCAGCTCTTTAAATATGTCACTTTATTGTCTTCTGACTTGGATAGTTTTTGCTATAAAGTCTTATACGATTCTTATCTTTGTTTCATTGCATGTAGTGTATTTTTCCCTTCTGTGGCTGCTTTCAAGACTTTCTTTTTATGTTATGCTTTCTACATTTTAAATATGACATGTCTAGACTTTTGGGGGTGGTTGAATGTATTTATTCTGTTAAGTGTTTTTGGAGAATTTGGATCTGCCGCTTTGGTGTCCGTTGTCAATTTTGGAAAACACTTGGCTGTTATGTCTTCAAGTATTTTTGTCTGCCCTGTTTCTTGCTCTTCTTCTGCTTCTTGGGTTCTGGATATACATATGTCAGAATGTTAGATATTATCTGACAATTACTGGATGGTCTGTTTTTTCTTCCCAATACTTTTTTCTTTTGTGTTTTGGCGGGCATAGTTTATGTTGGTCTGTCTTCGAGCAATCGATTCTCTCCTCAGCCGTGCTAATTGTATTGTTGACTCCGTCGAGGCATTTCCAATTTTGATATCATGTTCTCATTTTTAGTGCTCCCGTTTGATTATTTCTTAAAATGTCCATGGCTCTCTTGGGACTCTCCGTATGACCATTATGCTGCCTACCTTTCCCATCTGAGTTTCTGGCATGGTGACTATAGCATTTTAAAAATCTCATCTAATATCTTCAGCATCCGTGTCATATCAAAATCTGGTCTTGATACTGTTTTTGTCATTGCTGCTTTGTGTGTCTTGCACTTTTTGTTTGAAAGACAGACTTTTAAAAAAATAAGCCAGTGGTGACTGATTAACTAGTATTAGTACTTGGAAACAGATAGCGGGGACATGAACTAGTGTAGGTACCTGGAAATGAACATTTTGGCTTGCTTTTGTTTTTGACTAAGTCTTTGGTGTGAGAGTCTAAATCTGGTCTGAAGTTGAGCTGCGTTTGGGTTTTGGTATTGCTGCGGTCACCCTCAGTGCAATATAAGCTTCAAATTCTCCTATTTTATCCTATTTTCAGGGTAGAGTTCTCATAATAGCACACTCAACCTTAAGCAATTCATTAAAAATTTTAGCTACATTTGCTTATGATGTCGATTGTCACATCCCAGTCAGAAGACCTCCAGTGAAGCTCATTTTAAGGCTTTGACCACGCTCTTATGATCTGCCCAATCACATTTAAATTATTTAACCTCTTCGAGCCAGTTTTCTGATCCATTATAGGCAGATAGACATACATCTCTCATATCTCATCCAGTTATTACTTAAGATTAAGTTAAAGATAAAAAGGCACGTATCATCATAGAGCTTGTGACGAAAGAGCACGTTTTAATTAACCTCTACTTTCTGACACTTGATGGAGCAGATTAAGAACATTTTTGCCGATGGGATTCTTTTTAAATGACTTTTGTGTCAACCCATCAGCACAAACAATGAAGCCTCATTATTCTGTCATCCTTGGAGAATAGGCCTCGTCCTCATATATTTGGAGATGACTTTTCAGCAAAGTGAAATCTGTCACTGGAGTTGGAAGTGAGATGGTCACTCCTCCTGCCCTCTCCATCAGATCACCTGGGCAGCATCTCCTGCAAGACGGTCCTTCGCTGGAGAATGTGCTCTCTACTGAGATGGCCCTTGCTTTTCCAGCAGCTCTTTTCAGCCCTCTGAGTGTGTCCATCCTCCAAGTTTCACACTCCATGGCTCTCCTCTTACCCACGGCCGCACCCTCTTCCCTGAGTCCTCACGCCCTGCAAGTCCAGCCCCAGCTCATATCTGACGTCCCCCCTGTATATTTCTTGAGAGCAGGTCTGCATGACTTCCTGCAATTTGTGGATGATTCAGAGGCTAAGGGAACAGGTCAAGGTTCAGAGGTCAAAGGCAAGGACTGGCAGTCCTTACCGGAGCCCCTTCAGACTGGCTTCATGAAGGATCTGTTTCAACTGGACACTCAGAGCAAGTCACGGCTCTCCACGGTCTCTGGGTTCATTTTGGGCTTCCCTTTCACCTATTAACTTCTCAAGATCATTTTCCATGAACGAAAAAACTGAAGTTGGAAAAGCTAGAAATTCTGCTTTCTTCATTCCATCCAGTAAGATTATGTCATGAGCCCCCAAACTCAGCTGTGATGTTTTTGAATTCTCATTGTGAGTGTTACTCCCCAGCTCTTACCCTCATGGTTTAGACATTTGATCCATTTGATGCCTGCCTGGCTTGGAATTCTCTTTTCTCCTTTTTCTGGTCTTAGGAACACTCCTTGCATCTGAGCAAGACAGAACAGAATTGGAAATAGTATAAGCTCATGTAAGATTTTCCTAAAGAGAGGGAGAGAACAAAAATCAGTTTCTTACAGAAAAACCTAAAGCATATTAATTTATTTTACAACCAGGGAAGAAAGCAGGGTTTCAGAGGATCTGGAGACAAGAAAGGGTGGAGCAAGGGAGACTTAGGAGAACGAAGTCCCCTGAGGTCACACTTCTTGCTCTGATCAGTGCTGCCGGATGAGGTTGCTTCTTTCTGGCTTCCACTTTGCTCCTTCCCCCCAAGCTGCGTGCATGTCTGAAATCTGAGACCCTTTTCCAGGTCATTTAGTAGACACATGCAAGGGGGAGCTCAGTAGGAACTGCAGTGCAGTTCAGTGAGCACATGTCCTGGACCCTTGCCAAGTTCTGAGGCTGAGAGATAGTAACACAGTAACTCTTGCTTTCAAAAGCGTGAGTTTTGCCGGGCAGATGGACGAATCAACGCCTGACCATCAAACAGGGCAGGAATGGGGCCCAGGATGTGGGAGCAGGAGGGCTCAGCCAGGGAGGGCCGGGGGCTGCTGTGCACAACTGCCGTGTCTGAGGCGAGGCCGTCTTGCCAAGTTCAGAGAGGAAGATCCCAGTGGACCCCTGTATTGCCCTGTAGTAGGTTCTGTGTAGATAAGAGCATGTGTCGCCCTGGAACCCCTGCCCTGCCTCTGTCTCCCCGTTTCTCACCCCAGCAGCACTGCTTGAGCCTCTGAATTTAATGTCTCTCAACAGGAGCCTTTTGGGTGGCAATTCAGCAATCTCACATTTTCCCACCCGCATGTCTAGCCACACCGAGAGTGGAAGGGGCTGGGACAGAGGGACTTCCCGCCTGGCCGGTGGGCGTGTACCCCGACGTGGGATGTGGTGACTTCCCATAAAGGTGAAACGGGGCTCCATGCTGGGTCGCCCCGCCCACAGACAGATCTCCGCCCTGCAGACGCCCCAGCGCATGGACACCGAGCGGCAGGCCCGGGCGGCCCTCTGCGACATGGCAGTGTGGACAGAATCCACACATCAGCGCAAATGGGGAGGACATCCACATGGTGGGCTGCGGCCGGGCTGTGAGGTGGGGTCATCTCGCTCACCTGATGGGTCTTACGCGGCTTGATGTGAAGGAGGGAAACACGCGCGGGCCGGGGTGGGGGAGGGCGGACGGCGTCACACCATGCTGCGAAGAGAGACCAACCAGGCGAGACTTTGAGATGTTTCTGGGGAATCAGCATGTAGTAAGCATATAAAAACTTGGGTGAAAATGGCAAGCAGTGAGGTCCTGAGAGCAGTGACCTCAGGGGAGAGAGGAAGGGGGCCGGAAGAGAGGCAGACCCCAGTGTCTCTCGATGTCTCCTTCCTCAAAACGAGAAGGAAGTCTTGTCCACGCCACACACATCACTCACAGCTGGCCTCTCTCCTCCCCTTCACCGCTGGCCTCCAAAGCATGGTCTAGACACTGCGTCTCTGTGTCCTCGAATCTGGCATTCCTCCCCCCACTGTCATCGGGAGCCTGGCCCTGGCAAGATGTGGAAGCCGCCGTCGCCCCGACCCCAACAGCCTCCAGGTCACTGAACACCACGGTGGTGAGTGCGTGCGAACACTCCCTCCCTCTCAAATACAGAAGCATAAGGGGACGTGTCGCCCATCTTTTTAGCACGTCTCAGCATTGCCCCTGATTTGCTTTGGATTCCCTTCATGGTCTGCCTCCTGCCCCGCCTGGCTAAGCCGCCTCCCTCAGCAAGCACCGGCGGTCTCTCACCTCTCTGTCCCATGCTGCTGGGCCACCCTTGCCCACCCAGGCATGGATCCACCCAGGCCCCCTGCGTACAAGCCCCGTGACCTGGAAGGGCTCCTAGCCGCCCGTCCTCAGCATTCTCACTGCGAGTCATGGAGGGCGGACCACATGTGAGCCTCTTGGGACAGAGCGGACTGAGGAGGTGAGCCACCATCTGCTGTCACGGGCTGCACCGGGCTCGCCTCCTGCCCTGGTGTCTCTCAGGCTGAGGGCAGGGGGTTTGAAGCCTGCCGTGGCCACCCAGCGGAGCGCCTTGCAGGCTTCTCTCCACATTCCAGAGTGAAGACTGTGGGGGCGGCTTGCTGGGTCCCCAGGGCTGAGTTCTGCCCCTCTGCCACACCAACCTCCACGCACTGGGGCCCTTCCCCTGTGCTGCCCTCGGAGCCAGGCCTGGAGCGTGCTGCCCTGTCCGCTTGCTCCGAAGGCCTCCCGTGTCAGTGCCCCCTGCCTTTCCGGCCCATCGGGCGAGGGTCATGGGTCGCCGGGCTCTTGTCACGTGCTGTGCCTTTGCCCACCGTATGTGCGACGGCGTGGCTGCTGATTTGCTCAACCGTGATTGGTTTTAGCATCTGCCACGTGCAGGAAACTGAGCTTGATGCTGGGACATAGCAGGGAACACAGACGCCTCGCCCCCACGTCCCAGGGCCCTCCAGGCCCTCGGAAGGCAGCATGGAGGGGCAGCCCTGAGCACAGCAGGGCTCCCAGAGGAGAGGTGTGCATGCAAAGAGCGACATAAGAGGGTGACCAGATAGGCAGCCTCCCGAGGCCCGCTCTAATAACCCTTTGGGCAACAAAGGGGAGGGACGTCCAGGCTGAGAGAGCAGTGCACTCAGAGGCCCGGCCTGTGGATGCTCACGGCGCTTGTGAGAAATCAACAATGCCAAGGGCAGATCAGGGAGAGCAGAGCCTGGGGAGAACAAAGACGCCAGTCAGGGCACTGGAGGAAAGAATGCCAGAG
>NW_007260163.1:389585-395849 GCF_000164805.1 Carlito syrichta | reverse complement strand
TTGATGCTGAGACATGGCAGGGAACAGAAAGGTCTCATCCCCATATCCCAGGGACCTGTAGGCCCTCAGAAGGCAGTATGGAGAGGCAGCCCTGAGCATGGCAGGGCTCAGAGAGGAGATGTGTGTACACAAAGAACTACATAAGGGGGTAACCTAATAGGCAACCTCTTGAAGACTTCTCTAATAACCCTTTGGAAAACAAAAGGGAAGGAAGTCTAGGCAGAGAGAGCAGTGCATTCAAAGACCCCGGCGCATGAAACTCATGGCACTTGAGCAGAGACTGGGGAGAATGAAGACACCAGTGAGGACACTGGAGGAAAGAATGCCAGAGGGGGAGAGCCCTGCGGTCTTCGGCAAGGCAGACACCTTGGATGCACGCCGGTGGTTCCTGCTTTCAAAAGCTCGTTTTGGGAGAGCCTGAGAGCGTGGCTAGCTTGGCCAGGGCTGACTTGTCTGAGACATCAGGAGGGCTGGCACAGGCCATCCCCTCGAGGGAGGCGCGTGGCCCCTTCCTGCTGCTGTCTGCCCCTGCGTGTGACCTCTGATCTCATGCATGTGGCCTTGCGGTCACAAGGGCTCCTCCAGGCCATTCCTCACAGTTCCAGGAAGGAAAAGGGGGGCCATGGGTCCCGGGCTTCCTTCTCAGGAGGTTCTGTTGCTGCTGCTGACTAATTGAAGAGGGCTGGTCACCCGGGGGCTTTTGTCTGCTTTTGCCGGGATCGATGAGCTGGCACAGCACCATCCCAAGAGGATGGGGGGGAGTTTTGCTTGACCGCATTGGTACCTCTAGAGAGAAACATGTTCGTTTTAGGAGGGAGGGGCTTGCCCCAAAGGGTGTGAGCTAAGAACGGGTGTGAGCCACATGGTTAAAGTTCAGGTGGCCTTTGAGGAAAGGGTTTCAGTGCCTATCTTAGGCCCTCATGTTGCTGTAAAGGAACCCCTGAGGCTGGTGACTTACACAGAAAAGAGACTTATTTGGCGTGGTTCTGCTAGCTGGAAGATCGGGCATCTGGTGAGGGCCTCAAGTAGTTTCCACTTCGTTGGAAAGGAAGGGATTCAGGGTCACGCAATGAGAGAGAGAAGAAAGCAGGTGAGGCTGCCAGGCTCTTGGCAACAATCAGTTCTTATGGAAAATCACAGGGTGAGACCTCCGCCTCCACCTCACCAAGGAGGGTGTGAATCCATTCATGAGGGATCCATCCCAACCCCTCCCGGTGGGCCCCACCTCCAACACTGGCGACCACATCTCAGCCTGAGGCTTGGGGAGCCAACACGGAACTAGCTCATTCTGCCCTTGGCTCCCCACGTCTTGTGTCCTCCCACAGAAAAGTCCCCAAATGTTTTAACCCATTTCAGCATCAACTCAAAAGTCCAAAGGCCAACGTCTCAGACTTTGGCAACTTCCTTATAGCTGTCAGCCTGTAAAATCAAAAGCAGGTTATTTGCTTCCAAGATGCAATGGGGGTGCAAGCATTGGGTAAACATGCCCATTCCCAAAGGGAACTGGCCCAAAGAAAGGGGCAGCAGCCCCCTGCAAATGTGAAACCCAGCGGGGCAGACAGTAGACTTTAAAGCTCTGGAACATTTTCCCTGACTCCACGTCTTGCGTCCCGGGCACACTGGTGCCGGAGGTGGGCTCCAAGGCCTGGGCCATCCGGCCCCATGGCTTGGCTGGGTGCGGCCCACGTGGCCGCTGTCTCCAGGTCGAATTGTGTGCCTGCAGCCTTTCCAGCCTGGACTGTCCATGGCCAGTGGCTCCGCCATTCTGAGGTCCTGCAGGGCTCCATCCTCACAGCTCCACTAGACAGTGCCCTGGTACATGCTCTCCGTGGGGGTTCCACCCAGTGCCAGGCTTTTGATGCGTCTGCAGAAATTGAGGTGGAAGCCACCGAGCCTCTCGCACGCTTGGATTCTGGGAACGCGCAGATTTAGTGTCACGTGGAAGGCAGCAAGGCTTGTGGCCACACCCTCCTGAGCACTGGCCAGAGTTCCACCTTGGTACCCGAGAGTCTTTGAGGCATGGCTGTGGCTGGAGCAGACAGGATGTGGAAAGCAGCGCCTGGAGTGGTGCCTGGCAGTGGGCTGGGCTGTCCCCAGCAATCACTGCATTCCCCTGGCCTCTGGGCCTGGGAGGGAGGAGCAGCCTGCAGATGTCTGAAATGCCATCGGTGCCTTTTCCCCATCGTCCTGGCTGTCAGCACTTGGCTCCCTCTGAGTCATGCCAATCTCTCTAGCCAGTGATTGCTCCCAGCACCCTTAGATTCCTCGGCCAAAAACACTTTCCCTCTCTACCACATGACCAGGTTGCAGATTTTCCAAATTTTTATGTCCTGCTTCTCTTTTAATTAGAAGTTCCACCTCTAGGCCATCCCTGTGTTGTCACATTCGATCGTGAGCTGTTAAACGCAGCTGGGCCACTTCTGGAACGCTTTTTTTCAGAAACTACTTCTGCTGGATACCCTAAGTCAGCACTCTCAAGTTCAGCCTTCCATAGAAGCCCTAGGCTTGGATACAATGTAGCCAAGGACTTGGCCACCATGTCGTAACAAGGGTGAACTTTGTTCTAGTTCCCAATAAGTTCCTCATCCCGTCTGAGACCTCATCAGCATGGTCTGAACTTTCACATTTCCCCCAGCCTTTTGGTCACAACCACTTAAATGGTCTCTAAAAAGTCCCAGATTTTCTCTTGTCTTATCTTCCTCTGAGCCTTCCAAACTCTTCTAGCCTCTTTCCACTGTCCAGTTCTCAAGCTGGAACCAGGTACAATAGTTATCTCCTTATCTCTTGTACACTCCCAGTAAGTAACTTCAGAGAATCCTTAACTTCCCTGCAGGCTGTGCTCAAGCAACTGAGAGAAGCAAATTCCCACTTACTCCCTTTTCCTAGTAGTCACGGGCTTGAATAATGTCATATCAAGGTCATCATGAGTCTTGTGATGTGTCTAGCTTTTCTATCAAGGTAATCATAAGTCTTGTGATTTGCATAACTTTTGCACATAACAACATGTAGTTATGTCTGATGTCTTAGACCCTGTTATCTCCCTTTACTCTATGGCAAGCTTGACTAATACTTCTGCCAGGTGTTACTGATGAGAAATTGTGAGATACCTCTGGCAACTGGTACCAGAAAATGTGGACCATCAGCGTCATTTTTAACATTATGCAGCTGTGACCTAAGCTCTGTACAATGTCCTGCTGGCCATGTAGTCAATGTCTAGGTACCAACTACCCTGAACTGATAAAAGCAGACTGTCAAACTTGAAGGGTGAGCAGAACCGTTTTAGAAAGGCCAGGAGCCCGGCTCTGCTCCCTGGATTTGAGTGAAGAAATAAACTTCTTTCTACCAGTTTTACTGCCTCTCGATTTATGGGTGCTGAGGGCAGCACCCCAGTGTTACTCGGACCATACATAACGCGACGGCGGAGTCTTAGCCCCCACCTCTGGACTAATTTCTGCCACTTTTTCTGTCTTAGTCCCTCCATTGTTGCTATGAAGGAATACCCGAGGCTGGGCAATTCACACAGAAAATAAGTTTATTTGGCTCATGATTGTGCTGCCTGGGAGGCTCGGCATCTGGTGAGGGCCGCAGGCTGTTTCCACTCAGGGCAGAAAGTGGGGGGGAAACTGGTTGGAGTAGGGGCCACATGGCAAGAGAGGAAGCCAGGGAGTGGAAAGGTATTAGGCTCTTGGTAACAACCAGCTCTCTTAGCAGTTAAGACAGCAAGAACTTAGTCATCGCCACTCCTGGGAGGAAGACACCAGGCCATCCACGAGGGATCTGCCCTCCGTGAGCTGAACTCATCCCATGAGGCCCCTGTAAGACCCTCCTGAGTTCTTATGCCCCCTGCACGGAAAGACGGACACAATAGTCATTGTAGTAGAGTAAGAGTTCAATCACTGCAAAGCAGCTGAGAGAGGAGGATGGGGGATGTTTCTCAAATCTACCTCCCCAATTATTTTAGGCTAGGGCTTTCAAAGAAATAGCTTGGTGGGAGGGGGCTAGGGAATGGGCGCTGGCTGGCTCGTTGGAGATGAAGTCATGGAGGTGTCAAAACCATCTTTGAGAACAGAGCCAGTTTCTGGGCGGAGGGTCACAAAGACAGCTGACTCATCTCTTTGGTGTGGGCCATGGGTTCGGGCAGGGCCAGATACAAGTCTGAAATACATTTCGGAAACCTGTTTTAGGTTTTATAGTGGTGACGCTACCTCTAGGGCATGTCTCGGACCGGCAGTAAGCCCCGATAGAGAAGGAAACTAGGAAACAATGGTTGGTGACCATGGGACTAGCCTCTAGCTGGGCAGAAAGAGGATCCCCGGAGATCGGGGTGGGATCCCCGGAGATCGAAGCTCTCAAGCCCTTCAGCTGATCAGACTTCGGGATGCCATCGGGAAGCTCCGTGTGACCTGAGCGCTTATTCTCCTTTAAGAGAAAGCAAGCGCACAACCCTTGCAGGCCGCTCCCTCTCCACAGGGGGTCAGGGCGTGGCAGAATTCAGGGCCCTCTCACAATCCCACCCGTGTGGCCTTTGATGACTTTTGCGAAGACATTTTCATGAAGGTGGCTCCGCCAGCCCCGCCACTGGGAATCCTGTCTCCACGTGAAGTTTGGGGGACAAACATCAAGACGAGCCCGGTGCCTGTCCTCAGAATCGGCGTCCGCAGGCTGAAGCGGGGTCCACCACCAGGCTGGGGATCCGCCTAGCAGGCAGGCCCCCGAGCTCTCATTTCTCCTCACGTTGCTGCCTAGGAGTTCCGGGCCAGTTATGCGCCCGTGGGCTTCAAGTTAAAGCTGCTTTGCTTAAAACACTGTTGTTTCCTTTTTTCTTTAACCTCACACCGGCCCGACCATGCTACGTCTGGCAAAAACGGTTCACTCCTGTTGGCAGGTGGACCGTTCGTCTCCGACGGGGGTCCTCGCCCGTGGTGGGCCTGGCCCCTGCCCCCTTGGCTGGGGCTGGCCCGGAGCCGGGCCCCTGGGGCAACGGCCGAGGAGGGCGAGGAGCGCTCACCCACCCAGTGTGGCGCTTGGGGAAGTCGGGCAGCAGTCTCCCCTCGGGGCCCTCTCCTCCATTCCGTCCACACGCAGGAAGGGGATTGCAGGAGAGCCTGCAGGGGGACACAGCCGGACGCCAGCTGACGGGCGCCATGCAGGCAAGTGGCACCTCGGCCGGCCTCTCTGGCTCCTAACCCATCTCCAGTCATTCTGACCTGCCTCCTCATCCCAGCGGAAGGCGGCCTCTCTCAGGACGTCCTGCAGGCCTTCTCTGGGCCACACTGTCCTCTTTTTCTCCAGCTGTGGCCTGGCCCTGCAGGCTCTCCCCCTGCTCATTGCTCGTTCCTGCCTCTCCTTCCTTAGGACTGACACGAGACAGTGAAATAGCCACCTCCTTCCTTCCTCAGAGCAGAGCTGCTGGGAGCGGCTGACTGAGGGAGGGCTGCATCTGCCCTGGAGGGAATGGAGGTGCCTCGAGCCAGACACCTGGGGGGACCCCCTTCCTTCTCAGCCCAAGGCCTTTACAGAGAGTGTCAGAGCCTGCCAGTGGGGGAGTAGGCACCCCCAAAGTCGCTTGCCTCCTTAACGGACAAGTGTCTGGGCAGTGGAGGCCACTGGCCTGTGGGGGAGTGACGTGGCCTGTGGGGACAGGTGCCAGGGAGGAGAGGAGACCCAGCCACCTCCTGTGAGGTTAAGCCCTGCCCTTTCTCCCCTGCCCTTCTCTAGCTGACTCTCAGGAGGCCCAGGGAGCCTGGCAAGCGTATCGGTGGGTGTGCGGGCCCTGGCCCAGAGCAGCTGCCAGGGTGTGGTCCTGACATGGGTGTTCCATTTTTGTATTTATTGACACAATAATTGCATACAGGTACTGGGTGCCGTGTGCTGTTTTGATACGTGCAAGCATCGTGTCACGCTCTAGTCAGGGTAACTGGCATATCCATCACCTCACAGGTTCATGGTTTCTTTGGTCTTTTTCTCAGGGGCTCCAGGAGGGACCGGCATTCGGCCAGAGTGGAGAGCCACCCCTGAAGTCGTCAGCTGCCATCTGGGGTGCACTTTTGTGTCACTCGTGCCTGGCTTGGATGGCTGCCGCGTCTTTGCAGCCTGAGCTACCGGGGGGCGGAGACGGTGGTGGCGCCCCTTCCTCCCGGCCTCCTCTTGCCCTCCTCCTCTTCCCCCCCGTCCTCTGCCTGGTTCTCCTCCTCCTCCTCGTCTTCCTCCCCATCCCCCATCCTCCGCCCCCTCCTGCTCCTGCCCCTTCCCCTTCCCCCTCCT
>NW_007260163.1:352137-389338 GCF_000164805.1 Carlito syrichta | reverse complement strand
CGAGAGAGCTGTCCCGGCACGAGCACCGTGCGATTTTAAATAGGTTGGGCAAGAGAGGCCGGTCTGAGGGGAAGGCATCAACTCCAGGCCTGGAGAAGTGTGGGCGGAGTCCAAGGGGCCGGGAGTGGGGAGAGGCCCCCTGGCAGCGAGGCCAGCAGGTGCACCGGTCCCGAGAGAGGAGCGTGCCCAGCAGTGGCGACTGTCATCTCTTTTCCTCGCTTCTTTTCCTTCCAGGGCTTCTCCTGCTGCTGCTGCTTCAGCTTTCCACCTCCGCTCATCCTTTGCAGGCGTCACCCTCCTCACCATCGTCTCCGCCCAAACCCTTTCTGAGCCCCCCAGTCCCAGGTCTGCCTGATGGAAGTGGGCATCTTGGACGTGCTTCTTCCTGCTGGGAGTGGGAAGTGTCTACCTGGCGCAGCTTCATGCCTCTGGACTTTCTTCTGGGTCTACCTTGCATCCTGGAATGTCTTCCTACCTCCGGGCTATCTTAAAAACTATTCATTCTCCAAAACCTTGCTCAGGCATCTCTTCTAGGAAGCTGTGGGTTGACCACATACCAGGGCGGCAACAGGGCCAGATGCTGTGGTGGTCTATTAACAGCCAGAACCAGTGAGCACACATGGCGGCATGCCCAATGTCGTGCAGGACCTTGGCTCCATGGCCAAGGCTTCATGCGCACGCTGGGTTGCCTCTGGTGGGCTGTGGCATTCTGCGTCACCCTATCAGGAAGCTGGATTTTCTCTGAGGGCCTGTATTTCTCTGGAAATACTGACCCCTTTCAAGCAGGGCCCGAGGAAGGGCAGGTGTTCAGCTGTGCTGAGTCACCCTGCTGCAGTGTGGGGAGTCGAGTCCGAGGTGGCAGCGTGATCCCGGGAGAGACGGCCGGCTGGGGCGGGCAAACCACGGAAAGAGGCCGGTCTGGACCTGTGCGTTTCGGAGGAAGAAGAGGCAGGGCAGCTTCGTGTCTGACCAGGCTTGTGAGGTTGGGAGGTGCCGCTCACAGAGAGCAAGCCCACGGGGTGATTTTTACTGCCTGTAGCCTGCTGGGTGGAGCCGCTAAGAGGCAAACAGGGGCCCGAGTCTGGGGACCAGGGAGTCTGTGCTGGAGAAACAAGTGAGGAGCTCAGAATCATCCTGCAGGTTCTGAGGCTGTGGGGGAGAGGGAGTCGTGATTGCCTGGGGTCGACACGATGGGCACGGCTTCGGGGAGGCCTGCCTCATGGGCCCAAGGGTGTTAGAAAAGAACACCTTTGGATTTCTGCCGCATCTTTACAACCGGGGCAGCTGCATGGCACAGACGATGACAGTTCCTTCTCCTTCCCCTCCTTTTGTCTTTCTCTTCTTCCTCCAGTGAGTTAATTATTCAGTCCGACAACTAATTCATCCATCCATCCACCCATCCATCCACCCACCCATTCATCCATCCATCCACACTTGCTCCAAGTTAAGCATCAGACTTTGTTTATCTCAAGGAGGGCTTCCTGCTCTGTAACTGACCCTTGCTTCCCTTTTCCTCTTGGCTACCAGGAAGCTCGGAATCAAGAAAGGTTGTCTAGTAAGTGATGCTGGCTATGCTCCGTGTGGCTGAATTTCAATTCTAGTTTTCTTGGCTTTGTGGATATATCTGTATTTTTTTCTTCATCTAAATTTTAAAATCTAAGTGTACCAGTTCTGGGCACGAATTTTGTGCGAGTGATCTTTAATGGAATGGTCAGGATTTAGGCCCACTATTAAGCAACATGCTAATTTTTAGGAAGACAACTTTAGAGTGTAATGATTAATTCGGAGAGAGGTTGGGGAAAGGACACAGAAGAATCAAATGCTTGTAAATGTGATCACTGGGGCCAAAATGAAAGGGTGACGAACTTCATAGTGTTGTTGGCACAAACCTCACATAGGCAGGACTAAGTCACCACAATCAAAGTGACGATGACAATATTTACAAAGTTGTAGAATGTACCTTACAGTCATGTGGCCTTTCTAAGTTCACAAAGGGGTCTCACACTTGCTCTCCTGTTGGCATCTGTTCGCTGAGGGCACCTGCCTCTCTCTTTTCACAGTAGTTCAGAATCCCTTCTGACCCAGCAGGGCAGTTCTGCTGACACATGGGACCAGGACCAGGAAGCAACAGTGGACAGTGTATTAGGCTTCAATCCACATGACTTTGGCCATGGTATCTGCCCTCTGAGCCCTTTCTTCGGTGGGCAGAACTTGCTGCAAGGGTGCCACGTCTTCAGACTCAGGTAATAGTGGGAGCAAAACATGACTTAAGAGTTCATTCAGCAGCGATTTCCTGGGCACCTTCACCCCGTCCTAGCACTGCACTGGGCATGGAGGACACTCACCCACACTCAGTGAATCCCATTTCGTCTGTGAAATGGGGGCATTGTTTTTACATGCAGGTGACCTCTGCTCTAGGTTTCTCAAAAGGCTCCTGGGGGTGATGGTTAAAAAGCAAAGTTTAAAAAGAGCCTCTCAGGGTGGGTCTCAATGTTCCCAGGGGAAATGGGTTCTCAAGGAGTCTAACCCACCCTGGGATCTGGGAACTGCTGCGCTAGGCGTTGTGCTTCTCCAGAATCAGCCCATGAAGAAGGGTTGGAGCCAGGGACCATTCCCTGCCTCACATGCCTCCTAATTGGTTGGTAAGGGGACGGAGGATAGGCTTTTATAAAGAACTCTGGCGAGCAAAGATTCAGCAACTGGTTCTGTCAACTTTTCTCTGGGTCCTGGGGGACTTAAGATGAAAAAGACATCTATCTTGTTTTTAAGGAATTCACAGTCTGTGGGAGTGGCTGACAAGGGGGAAGCTGGGTCAGGCTGGGGGGAGTAGGGTGCTAACAGAAGCAGCTCAATCAGAGGAAGTCAGGCCTTCAAGGTGTGTTATCCACAGAGGCACCCTTTAAAATAAAGGCTGTGACATTTCTGGTTCTGCGACAACGGGTATATTTCTTCCTATTTCCCTTGCTAAGTACAGCTAAAAATACAGGACACTGTAGAATAAACATAAGCAGACTCTAAAACCTGGAGAGAAGAGGGTAGACTGGCAAGGGATCCAAGGAGTTTGCTGGATCTTCTTTCCCCCCACCCGACATGTCTTGGACTGAGTGCTGGAGAAGCTGACAACCTAAAAATGTCAATAGGCACAAAGAAAAGAAGCTCCAAGAGAAACCTGCTTTCTTTAGCTAAAGGACTAGCCTAGCATGATGGAAAACATTTAGACAATGAGCCGCCACCCTAGTAAAATACCACAGAATAAGTTGTATCTCCTATCTCCCAGCAAAGACCATGTGGGGGGACCCCAACAGAAGCAATAAGATGCCTCTCCTAAACTGTCCTCCACTTCTGGGATGTCAGTGGAGGCAGTGGGATCTGAATTTCATCCTCCAACTGGTGGTAATGAGGTAGTATTTCTATCTCACCACCGGCATTGTGTCAGATGAAGCCTATTAACACAAAGATTTTGGTAACTTCCAGAGTTCCATAGAAAAGCACCCAAATGTCTAGAATACAGTCAAAAAACACACTTTGCACTAAGAATCAGAAACAACTCAAATTGAATGAGAACAGTCAACTGATACAAACACTGAGATGTTAAAAATAATAGAATTATTGAAGAATGGTTTTAAAGTAGCCCTTAAAAGTCTTTGATAAGCAATTAAAAACATGGTTGAAACAAATAAAAAAATAGAAAGTCACAGCAAAATAATGGCAGACATAAAGAACCAAATGGAAATTTTAGAACTAAAAAATATAGTAACTGAAATTTTAAAAAAACTCACTGGATAGGCTCAATACCAGAATGGACTCTACAGAGAAAAGAATCAGTGATCTTAGAGACAGAACAATAGACATTGTTCAACCTGAAAAAGTAGACTGCAAAAGAAAATGAACAATTGGGGGTATGTTGGACTTTAACAAATGATCTAACATTTGTGTCATCAGACTTCTGGAGGAAAGGAGATAGGGAGAGCATGGCTGAAAAAATATTCCCTGAAATAATGGTTTGAAAATCCCCAAATCTGATAAAGACATAAACCTAGAGATTCAAGAAGTTAAGCAAATATCTCAAATAGAATAAAGTAAAAAAAAGAAAAAAAATTCTAAGACACATCATAAGCAAATGCATACAAACTAATGATGGGGAAAATAATCTTTAAGGCAGTAAGAGAAATTGAACCTTACTTATAGGGGAAAAATGATTAGAATGACAATGGATTTCTCATCAGAAACCATAGGGACTGGAAGGAATTGGTACAAAATCCTTTAAACATTGCCAAAGAAAAATTCAATATCCAGTGAAAATGACTTCAGGAAAGATGGGAACATTGTCAGATGAAGAAAAACTAATAAAATTTGGCACTAGAAAACCTACCTTAAAATAATGGCTAAAGAGAGTGATCTAATCAGAAATAAAACAATATAAGAAGAAAGTTAGAACACCAAGAAAGAAGAATGAACAAAAACAGATAAATACAATAGACTTTTCTTCACTATTCAGTAAATGTTTGATGGCTGAAACAAAATCATAGCACTATCTGATGGAATTCTCAAAGTGTAGACAAAATATTTACAATTATATTACAAATGGGAGAAGTTAAAGAGATTTATATGGAGGTAAAGTTTCTAACTCAAATTAAGATACCTAGAGCAACCACTAAAATATCTATTCAAAATGCACATTCAAAACACTAGATATATCAAGATGGAATTTCAAACAAACAAACAACAAACAAAACTCAAGTAGCACACAGGTGGGACAGAATAAAGAAAAAGAAAAATGAAGCAAAAAGAAAAGAAATAAAAGACAAAAATTACAATGCTAGACCCAGCCCTAATGTATAGCAACTATATAAATATAAATGGTCTAAATAGACTGAATAAGAGACAGAGATTGGAAGAATGTATTTTAAAATGATCCAAATATAAGCTGTCTGCAGGAAACTCACTTTAAATATAACAATATAGGTATGTTAAAAGTAAAAGAATGGAAAAATATCTAGCATGCACACATTCATCAAAATATTGGATGGCTATATTAATATGAAAGTGGTTTCAGAACAAAGGGAATTACCAGAGATAGAGGAGGACATCTCACAATGAGAACATGGTCAATCCATCAAGAAGACACAACACTTCTAAATGTGTGTAAATTAAACAACAGAGCTAAGATATGTGAAGAAAAAAATAATCAAACCAGGCATAGAAACAGACAACTCCTCAATTACAACTGAGAGTTCAACACCCTTTTCTCAACAATTGATAAAATATCTAGACAAAACATTGGTAGATGATTTCAGCTACCAATCGAATCTAATTGACACTTATAGAACACTTCATTCAATAACAGCAGAATACACATTTTCTTCAAGTTTTCATGGAACATTTATAGGCTAGACCATACTGTCAGTCATAAAACAAACCTTAACAAATTTCAAAAAATTATAATAATACAGAGTATGTTATCTGACTACATGAGAATCAAACTAGAAATGAATAACAGAAAATAACGGGAAAAAATTCAAAACACCTAGAAACTAAAAAATTATGGATAAAGGCAAATTAAAATATATTGAATTGAGTAAAAATAAAGATACAACATCTAAAATTTATGAGACAATACTAAAATTGCTGAGGGAAATGTGTAGCATTAAATATTTGCATTAGAAAAGAGGAAATGTCTTATATTAATATTCTATGTTTTTATCTTAAGAAACTAGAAAAACAAGAGGAAAATTAACCCAGATGAAGTATAAAGAAGGGAATAAACAGTAAAAATCAATAAAATTAAAAGTAGAAAAACAATAGAGAGAATCAAAAGGACAAAAAGCTTGTTCTTTGAAAATTTAAATAAAATTTGCAAACATCTAGGAAGACTGACAAAGAAAAAAGAAAGAAAAGCATTGTCCATATCATGAATAATATAGGATATCTCTAAAGATCATGAAGATAACAAAATGATAAGGGAATACTACAAGCAACTCTACAGACATAGATTTGTCAAGTTAAATGACATGGACTAATTCCTCAAACCACAAACTCCGACATTCATTCAATGTAAAGTGAATACTTTGACTAGCTCTGCAACTGTTAAATAAACAAATTTTTAACTAAAAATATTCTCCCAGAAAACATTCAGATCTAGATTATTTCATTAGAGAACTCTACTAAATATTTCAAAAATTAACACCAATTCTATGCAACCTCTTCTAGAAAATAAAAGAATAGGAAACACTTTTCAAAGCAATTTTGAGTTAGTTTATTCTGATGCTAAAATTAGATAGAAACAACTAAAAAAAGAAAACTGAAGTCTAATATTACTTGCAAATACAAACATTTTAACAAGACATCAGCAGAAAAAATTCAGCAATGTATGAAAAGAATTATATAGCACAACCAGTCAGCTGTATTCCAGGCATGCAAGACGGGTTCAATATTTGAAACACAATTCATATATTAACAGACTAAAGAAGAAAAAATTGCAAGATCATATTAATTGATGCATAAAAGACAGTTGAAAAAATTCATGTCAGAGTAATGATAAAAACTAACAGAAAACTAGGATCAGAGTGAGACTTCCTAAACTTGATAAAAACATCTACAAAAACCCTACATCTAACATCTTACTAAATAGTGAGAAAATGAATGCTTTACCCTAAGATTTGGATCAAGGCAAGAATCTTCCCACTCATCTCTTATTCAACATAATATCAAAACTCTTTGCCAGTGTAATATGGCAAGAAAGGAAATAAAAGTCATGCAAATCTGAAAGGAAGAAATACAATTGTCACTATACGCAGATGATGTGATGATCTAAGTAGAAAAATCCCTTGGAACTAATAAGTGAGTGTGGCAAGTTTCCAGGGTATAAATCTAACATAAAAATTTAATGTATTTCTATATACCAGCAATGTGTATATGGAAATTAAAATTAAATATATTATACCATTTACAATTACTCAAGAAAAATGAAGTTCTCGAATTTAACTAAACATGTCCAGGAGTTGTATGCCAAAAGCTATAAAACAGAAGAAAAAAATCATATAAGATGTAAGAAAATGGAGGGATACATAATTTTCATGGATTGAAAAATTCAGCATTGCTAAGGTGTCACTTATATCCAAAATGACATATAGGTCTAACACAATACATATAAAAATTTTAGGAAGTGTTATGGCAAATATAGATAAAGTTTTTAAAGAATTTACATAGAAAGGGAAAGGAACTAGAATAGGTAAAACAATTTGGATAAAGAAGAATAAAATTGGAGAAATCAGTCTACCTAATTTTGGGACTTGTAAAGTTATAGTAATCAAGGTAATGTGGTTTTGGAAGAGGGGGTAAACATATCAATGGAACAAAATAGAAAACCGAGAAATTGCTCCATAAAAGTACAGCCAATTGATCTTTTTTGGGGAGTGGAGTCATAGTTATTTAGGTATACTTTATACGCATTAAAAATTAATCGATTTTAAGTGTTTAATATGATGAGCTTTAGGACATGTGTTACCAACAACACAATAAAAATATAGAACATTTTTTAATGCCCCTTTGCAGCCAGTCTCCTCACCCCACTCCTGGCCACTGCCACCAATGGTCTGCTTTCTATTACTACAGTTTTGCTGTTTCTAGAATTTCATACTCATGGAACCACATGACATTATAATTTTTACATCTACTTTTTCAAACTTTGCATAATGCTTCTGCAATTCACCCATGTTGTTACTATTATGCTACTCACTGGAGGAAAAATTAGTCTTTTTGATAAATATGCTAGAAAATTGGGCATCCGTAGACAAAAATATAACCTTAGATCAAGTTGACTCAAAGTGGATCATAGAATTAAATGTAAAACTATAAAGTTTGTAGAAGGAGATAAGAGAGAGGAAAATCTTTGGAAACTTGGGCTTGGTGAAGAGTTGTTAGACATGACACCATAAGCATGATTCAGAAAAGAAAAAAATTGATCACTGGGCTGCATCAAAATCACAAACGCTTGCCCCGTGACAAGCTTTGTTAAGGAGCATGGAAGGACAAGCTACAGATGGAGAGAAGATTGTTTGCATACCACATATCTGACAAAGGACTCATGTCTAGAATGCCTAATGAAATTTCAATCCCTAAATTAAAGAAGCACAAGGAATCCAACTAGAAAGTAGGCAAAGGATATGAAGACATTTCACCAAGAGGAGGCACAGATGGCCAATATGCACACGAAAGATGTTCGACATCATTAGCCACTAGGAAATACAGTCTAAGGTCCTGATGAGATCTTATTTCCTCATCTGCTTAATTTCTTATTTATGATCTAATACTGGAACAGATGAAACAGGAAAAGAATGACAATTCCAAATGCCGAGGTGAAGCAACTGGATTTCTCACAGTTCCTGGTTGGAATGCAAAATGGTACAGGCATTCTGGAAACACTATGGCCATTTAAAAGACTGCATAGGGCAACCCCTTTGGGTCCCCTCCCACTGTGGGAGCTTTTCTGCCCTCTCGATAAACCCTGCTTTCAAAACAAACAAACAAACAAACAAAACTGCATAGAACTTACCCAGAAATCATTTGGACATTTATCCAGATAAATAAAAAAATTATGTTCACACAAAAATCTACATATAGATTTGCTTGCGATGGCCAAAACCTGGAAACAATCAACATGCCCCCGGTAGGTGAACAGTTAAACAAACTATGGCGTATCCTTGCAGTGAGATACAATTCAGCAGTACCGTGGAACTGGCTTCTCCTATACTCAACAACATGGGTGGGTCTTCAGGACATTTGGCTGGGGGAAACATGCCAGTCCCAAAAGGTTACATACTGTGTGACTCCGTTTATTAAACATTCTCAGAATGAAACAGTTATGGCGAGTGAAGCCAGAGTCTTCACTGCCAGGGTTCAGGCCTGTTGGGATGGGTGGTGGTGTGACCGCTTCATAAGAGAGATGTTTGTGCGATGGACCAGTTCTGTGGTTGCCTGATTCTATACGGGTGATAAAAGGGCGTAGAACCACACACCCTTTATAGCGATGTCAGTTTCCTGGCTTTGATGTTGTTCCATCTTCTGGAAAACGGAGCTTCGACGGGAAACTGAGTGGAGGGGATCGGGGACCTCTTTGTATCACTTTTGAAACTTTCTGTGTGACTCTGTGATTCTTTCACACACGAAGAGTTTGACAATCAAGAAAGAAAAACTCTGAGCAAGACAGCTGGGACTTTTCCCCAACAGAGAGCCGATAAAGGCGTGAGGAGTCCGAGGAAGAGGAAACGCGTGACCGCTGGGCGCTTTCTTTTAACTGGAAGTGCTTTGAAAGTGGAGAGAAGACGTTGCTAGCGTGGCACGAGGGACGTCCAACCGTGGGTGGAGGAGGAGCTCCAGGAGCTTTGGCCCGGCCAGGGAGACAGCCAAGGGGCACACGGAAAGGATGCAATCAAGACACTCGCTTGGGAAAGGTCAGCGTAGCCTGGGCCTGCGTTCGCGGAGCCAACCGCAGGCCTTGGCGGGAATTGCAGGGTTGCCGAGGGCCAAGGGGAGGCTCTGCCGCTCTGTGGTGAAGGCCCCCAGGGGCTGCTGGCAAGGCTCCTGTGGTCCTGGGGCCCTCGGCCCCGAGACCTCTCCACCACCAGGGCCCTGCCTTGGTCATGGCGCGAAGAAGCCCCGTGAAAGCTCACCTGTCGGAGGTAACCAAGGGCAAGGTCGGCCTCGGCGTAGGACAGCTCTGCACAATAAACTAGTTTTAAAACGCTGTGTTCGGCCCTTTGGAGAGCAAAAGGCACATACAAGAGGCTTGCAGGAGGGAGGGAGGGAGAATTAATGAATGTGTAGAGTAGATTCAATTGATAAAATGTGTGCTGGGTTCTGAGAAATGCATCTACTGCAATCAAGCAACGTTTTTTAAAAACAGGATTAGTCATGAACAGGTTAAATATTCCCACTTCTGTCCTGCTTTTGTCATAACACGCTCCATGAGGTTTAACATACCAAAGAGAAAGAGAGTGGTTGATGCCCAGCTGAAGTGAAGTTGCTGGGGCCGACCCAGGTATCTAGGAGCTCTGCAGACTAAATGTCGTACGATTTTGCACTGCATCATCCGGCTTGTAAATCAGCCACCATCACGATTCACGTCAAAGAGCATTTTAAGCGCACTACCATTTGGCCACACGATTCCATCCGCAGGAGAAGTAGGGGGTGGAGATCCCTGACAGGTGGCAAAGCTTCCTCTGGATTCGGGCTGGGCTCGGTGACTCAATTGTAACCTACAGAGGAGAGAGGGCACATCTCACCTGTCACGAGGCAGCATTCTCTCTCTACTGCCATCCAGGCCGTCTGGTCATGACCTAGCAAGCTGCCCTATTGGAGGGACCCACGTGGGCAGAGGCTGGGAGTGATCTGTGTCCCCCAGCCAGCAAGAAACTGGGGCCCTCAGGTAAGCAGCCGTTGAAGACCACTCCTGGTGAGAGTGCTTGGAAGTGCTCTGCTCCTGCCTAGCCAAGTGCCTGTAGGCCTGGACTGCAGCCCGGGGAGAGGCCCGGCCGGCTGAACTAGGCCCAGAGTCCCACCCTAGGCAAGCCGTGAGATGATAAACCATTCAGTTCTGGGCAATTTGGTAAGCAGCAATCGTTAGCTAATACGGATCTCAAGACTGTTCTATAAGATCACTGAGAAAGCATGCCGAGGATCAAATGGCCAAATGCAGAGTAGATAGCAAGGACCGCCATCAAGTTCCACCAGCCTGTGTGGCAGGTGGCATTTTCCAAAGGTGGTTACCATGTGTCCGGCTCACCCTCACCCTGATTGCTGGCGCCACTCCGTTGGGAGCGAGGGCTCCCTGCTTCCCTGTCTGGGCGAGCCTCTGGCTGCAGCAGACTTGATGCTATTCGACTTAGGAAGTTCAGTCATGGAAGGCGACGCCAGGGAGGCAGCTAACCAGCCACACAGGAGGCCACAGCTTAAGCCCCAGCAGGCAGCCGACACTGGTCACGGCTGGGGGGAGGGAGCAGGGCTCCAGGGGTTCCAGCCCCAGCCTTGAGGTCCCCTCCCGGGTGATGCCAAGTGGTGCAGAGAGGAGCTTCCTTGTGGCAAATGATGTGTACTCCTGGTTTGGGCTGGGTGACGAGGCAGCCACAGACACACCGGGCAGGCCACCCCACACCCAGCGTGCTGAAAGGCCAGGTCCAGGCAGAGATAAGCCGAGTCCTTGGGAGAAGCAGCCACGGGGGGTGAATGATGGCCCCGGCCCTCCCGGTGCCAGGCCTCTTGCACTGCATCCCCCAGCCCAGGGCGCTGGAGCAGGGCCCCAGGTGAGTCAGGCCTGGGCCCCAAGGTGGAGGCGCCCAGTGCTGCCTGCCCCGTGATGCCTCTCCTCACAGACGGTCTCTAAGTTGATTGGAGGCCTGGCTGACCCTGTGTGGGGCAGAGGCAGAGGAGGATGTGTCCGGGCCAGCTGGGCTCTCAGTCCTGGGCCGACAGCTCTGACCCCAGAAGGCCCACCCTGCTCAGCGAACAGCCAGTGGAGGCCCACGGCGAGTGCCAGCAAGGCATCCCGGGCACGGCTGCAGCGGCTTCCTTGGTCTCCCTGTGCTCCAGTGGTGGAGCGAAGTCCTTGCAGGCATGCATGTGAGGCCCCCGAGGCAAGCCCGGCAGGAAGTGGCTGCTCTGCCCCCCATTCCGGTGATGTTTCTGCGCTGTGTGTATCCCGGCCCCTGTGGCAGCCGGCCCCTTCTGCTGGCTCCAGCTCAAGTCTCTGCAGGTGGCCCTGGTGTCTCAGAACCTTTGCAGTCCTCTGGCTTCTCCCACCCTGCAGCAGCAGCGAGCCACCTGAGCGCAGGGACCAGAGGGGAGAACGCACTGCTCGCCTTCATAAGACGCAGGGGATGATCTGCCACGTCACAGGGGCAGTTCGGGGAGTGGACGAAGGGAGAAGCAGGTTGCTCCGAGGAGGGAGACCGAAGCTAACGCCACCCAAGACGGTAGATCCTGGGGACAAAGAGCAAATCTGCCTCTCGGGTACCAAGGTGGGTGGTGACAGGGGAGACCCAGGCGAGTCGGAAAGACCCAGGTGTGCGACCAGGGCAACATCTGCGTGCAGGTTAGCATGCAATGGCACGTTCTTCTTCAAGAAAAAATCGACTGCATAATCGTATCATTCGTTCATTCCTCAAGCAGTCATTGCCTGCCTGCAGGTGAAAACACACGAGACACTGGGATTCAGGAGTGACCAGACGCACCCTGACTCTGGCCTTCACGGACGTGTCACTCTCGTGGGGGACCAGCCACAGACCAAAGGTTTTAGCGGGCAAGCAGTTCATTTCACATCTTGAAAATCATTAGGAGCGGGGAAAGGAGGGCTTGGACTTGGCCGAGTCAGGACTTCCATGAGGAAGTGACAGTGACGTGAGCCTGGAGGGAGGGGCTGGTCCCAGGCATCACGCCCGCCATGCAGTGTGTGTTCCCACTTCACCACACGACACTCACGTTCAGAGAGGGTGTGGGCCCCTGTGCGTCAGGGCTCTTGACCGCACGCAGAAGCAGGCGGGCTGTTTCAGACCGGAAAGGGATTTATGTCAAAGATATGGGAAGTTTGAAAATTCACCAGAAGGATGTAGGAGCAGTTGGAAGAGGGCCTGGACGGAGGAAGCCAGGCACCTGGACCCCAGGGGCACATGCCAGGGCCCAGCCTGGAAAAGACCCTGTCCTGGGGGCTGGGCACTGCTGACCACCCTGTGGCCACTGACCCCAATTCCGAGTTGGAGCAGAGTTTGTGATAGGCCAAGGTGGTGCGAGGCCCACAGTATGGCCAGTACATCCCTGGAATACTAACCCTGCATCCAAGACACATTCCGTCTCTTAGTCAGCTGCAAAAGTGGGGGCTTAGGGGGCTTGGGATAAATTCCCTTCCCAAATGGCACATTTCCGCTCCATATAAATTCATGGCCGGGTAGAGCTGGACACCAGGTGTATGTGGCGGGGGCACAGTCTCTTTCTGGTGCCCCACAGAACACAGTGGTGGGTGAGCTTGGTGGCGTGCACAGTGGGACACGCATTGCATTTTGCCTTCTAAAGGATACTCATTGCATATATTTAAATGCAGAATTAGTTCACCTATCAAATTACAAAGCATTTTTTTTTTTGAGTTGGAGTCTCACTCTGTCGCCCAGACTGCAGTACAGTGGCCGCTCCCGGCCACCGCAGCCTCGACCTGCTGGGCTCCAGCAATCATTCCGCCTCAGCCTTCCAAGTAGCTGGAACTACAGGCGTGTGCTACCATGCCCGGCTCATTTTTAATTTATTGTAGAGATGAGGTCTCGCCAAGTTGCCCAGGCGGGTCTCGAACCCGCAGGCTCAGGCAATCCACTCACCTCAGCCTCCCAAAGGCGCTGGATTACAGGCTGAGCCACCGAGCCCGGCATTACAAAGCATTTTAAAACATCACAGCTATCCATCGATGATGTGGGAGAGAAATCACCCTGATGCTGTGAGACTCAACATTTCTGGACAGCAGTTTGACAATGTGTATCCAAAAACCTTGAAAATAAAGCCCTTGACTTAGCAACTGTTTGCCCGAAAAGGTCACCTGGGGAATGAGGAGGGAGGAGGGTGCAGACTTGCATGAAAAACACAGGACCAACGGCCTATGGATGGACAAGACCGCATCTGTTAGAATTCACGCATGTGGTGGAAAAGCCCAGCCGCATTATCTTAGGCAAGAAGCCTTACCTCCCTGTACCGAGGCGGGGGTGTGGGGGTTCGGGAAAAGCAGGAGGCAGGGCTCTGCAGAGGCATCAGGCTCTGTTGCCAGGTTGATGCTTCTCAGCGTGGCTTTGGTGTTGAGTCTGATGAGGGTGGGATTTCTTCTCATGGTTGAGAGTGGTCCCAGCGCTCGCTCTTAGCCACACAGAGGGTAAGTCTTTGGTCCCGCTTTCTAAGAAGCAGGCCCCAGGTGCTCTCTGATAGGCGGGCTGAGTCCCATGACCTCCTGGACCGAGGACCTGGCCAGAGGCTGCCCTAGGGTGGCTCAGGCCAGGCCTGGGGGAGTCCCACTGGGGAAGTGTGCAACTCCTAGTGAAACTGGGGCTGCGGGAGAAAGAGAGGAAGAAAGAAAGAATCTGGGGGATCAAATTAAAATGTAAAAGGGCAGGAAGAAAATACACATCAGTGTTTACGATAGGAATCTCTTGATGTGGGGTTGACGGACATTTTTTTCTATGTCATGTTTTTCAGTACAACCAGAAAAATAAATAGCGTCTCTTACACAATCAAGCAACAGGGAAGACAGCAGTGTGGGGTCAGAGGTGTCCACTTCCCCACATGGAGGCTGGCTTGGGGCCTTCGATGTCTGTCTTTCCCAGGCCTGCGTCAATTCACTTGGTGCCCCCTTGTCCCCGGCAGATGGCCAGGCAGGGCCAAGGTCAGGACTTGAGTTTGGTGACTGAGGGTGGTGCTGTGCTGTGACACTGTGTGCTGGTGTCCCTCTTGTGACCGAGAAAGAAGCCGGCCTGAGGGCACAGCCAGCACCGGGAGGGCGTCCGGGGGAAGGCAGGGGAGGCTGATTTAAAGGTGCTGAAACCCACCTTCCCTTGAAAGGCCTTTCCATTATGAGACATTCTAGATCTTGCATTATTTCAGCAGTTAGTTTGAATTGCGTTTCCTGTTAACTGAAACTGATATAAATACTCGTTAACATTGGATCTATGATCACATCTAACGCATTTGAGAACAAGATTGGCCTGAGCTGTCAAGAGAGAAAAGTGACACTTCTGTGAACCTGACAACCTCCCGGGGGTGTGGAAGTGGGAGGAGGGGTTGACCTTTCAGCAGGGCTTTCTCCCTCTGCCGGGATCCCTCGGAAGAGGAAGCCCCACCCAGATTGGGAGGGCACAGGAATGGGGTCACACACAGATCAGAACATGACGCTGGCGCGTTCTGGGGCCTGCGTGCAGCCAGGATCTCAAAGTCTCTTTGCCTGGGTGTCCTACTTTCTACCCCGAAAAGGCTGCAAACAATGCAAGCTGACTATGACATGAAATGTGACAAAGTTCTGTTAGGCGAGAAGGAAAGCAAAGCAGCCTGGCAGATTTGAATGCGAAGCGGGATGGCCTGCCCCTGTCCACGGACAGTCACGGACGGCTCGCCAGGCTTCACCTCCAAAGGCTGGAGCTGGATGGCCCTGCCCCTGTGCACGGACAGGCCCGGGTGGGCTTGCTCAGGCTGCACCAGCCTCGCCCGCCTCTCCCGCCTCGTTTGGTCTCGAAAGACCGAGTCAAGGGGCATGGTGGAGGCCTGCTAGCAGAGCAGCCTCTAAGAAGGGAGCCACCCTGGCAGGAGCACTGTGTGCTGAGAGAGGGACAGGGCTGGGCTGTGGGAGGCCCTGGCGGCCCGAGGCTCCCGCACACACGCTTGCCTATCTGCTCACTGCCTTCACCCCTCCCGGAGGTTCAGCCTGTCCCCCAGGGAGGGGTGCGCCCTGCGGTGACCCCAGCCCTCGGGTGCCTGGGACCGAAGGTGTCTGTGGCATGACAGGGAGAGCGGAGCCCGGCCGCCTCCACCCTGGGCTCCTTCCCCTGCGGGCGAGGGGAGGAGGCAGGCGGGTGCCAGGTCAGGCCCAGGCTGACCACTGCGGGCCTGGCGGCTGTGAGGGGCCACGCCCTGAGGTGCTCATCGATGTGTTCCCTGGGAACGACGCCTTCTCTCGAGCCAGAGTCACGCTAGAGTGACTGGGCTTACGTCTCAATCTGGCCGTGGAACCACACGTTAGTAAAGGTATCTAATCAATTAGCGCGAACCAATCATGAACAAACTGTGTCTCCAGCTACGAAATGCAGCTTGTTTTCCGTTTGCGATCACTAGAAACGAAGCGACTATGGATGAGATGTGTGTGGGGAAGACTGAGGGTAGGAAAGAAAAAAAGGGCTAGAGTAGTGTTAAGAGGCCACCAGAATGCAGTAACCACTTTCCACAGATGCAGAGACACATCCTTGGAGCTGAGTGGAGCCCACAGCCGTGTCCTGGGTGAGCCGCCCTCCCGCTGCCTCCCCTTCCCCTTCCTGCCCCCGTCAATGCTTGTGGGCCTCCCAGGAAAGCCAAGCGGCGGCAACCCCCCTTGGCGGGCAGAACCGGACCTCACGTCCAGACAGCTCTGATCCCAGAGCAGCTGCACCCTGTGGGAGTGGAGCTCAGTTGCTGGGCCAGAGCCCTGCCCGGGAGGGGACATGCGCCCAGCCGGGGTGGGGCGGGGAGAGGGAGCAGGGGGGACTGGAGCTCTCTGGGCATGTTAGGCGTCAAGGATCTGTTGCCTTTTCTGTGGCCTCCTGGACGGTGTGCTGCAGAAAAATAACTAACGCCTTCACTGCCAGGCTCTTACAGGGCAGATTCTCCGTTTCTTTGCAAAAACAGCGGCGAACGCCTGCCCAGGGCTGCCACGGATGGGGTGGGAGGGTGCAGCCTCTCAGCAAGAAGGCTGAGGATGGAAGCTCTTCGTGTAAAGGCACCTCAGGCAAATGCGTGAGGGTCTCTGCAAAGGACCTCAAGGCAGGGCCAGCCAGGGCCAGTCCCGCCTTGTCGAGAACCCCCGGACGCCGGAGATCAGGTGACACACACAGCAAAATCCTGCCCCTGGCAGAAGAGAGACAGGCTCCTCCGCCCCGCTGGCTGTGTCGCTTGCCTTAAAGTGGGAGTAGATGCGTGGAAGCCCAATTCGGGCCTCACTCCAGAGTGTGCCAGCTGCCGTTCTTCAGCAGGGAGCTTCCATGTTTAGCCTCCAGGTGAGGCAATCTTGAGGTGTGGTGGCTGCTGCTTCCCACACTGCGTTCTTGGGGGAGGTCCTTAGCAAGGGGCGCTCATAATGGACGAAGCATCTTCCGGTTGCACGAGCCTGCGGATCCTAACACGCCATGGTCTCGTGGCCTCTCACTCTGCTAAGCTTGGCAGGTGCCAGTGCCAGGCAGGTGCCCCTACATGGAGGCTCCCTCCTGGGGTGGGAGGAGGTTGGTCTGCCGTCCAGACCTCAGCAGCTCCCACCCTCTGGGATTCCTGAGCAGAACTGACTGAAGGCTCCACCCTCCAGATCCCGGTCTGGCTGAGAGGGGTTTGCTGATTTTTCACACCGGAGGGTGATCCCTGGGCCTCCACACTTGAGGCTGGAATTCCTCACCGCTGCACAGGCCTTCCACAAGTTGGCTGCTTCCTTCGGCTCGTCATCCATCAAACGTTTCCTGTAGCCATGCTGTGTTCTGGGTGCTCAGAGCTGGGCAGACCTTGGGCACCAATTATAAGATGCTCACGATTTAGTAGAAGAAGGCAGAAAGGTGGTCACAAGAGTTACTTTTTTGAGAACTTTTTTGAGTGAGCATTTTGCACCTACTGTCTAACTTAACTTTCCAACAGTTCTGATATTTTCCCATGGTACAGAACAGAATTCTGAAGCCCAGGGAGGTTGAGGGACTTGGCCTATTCAGTGAGTGGGAGCGGCCAACATGCCAGCACTGGTGCCTGTAACCCCTGTATCCGCAGCTTTCTCATAAGGATGCGTGACAGGTGCTCAACTAGGAACTGTGGGGCAGGAAGGAGGGGACTGGAGAGTGAGGTGGCAATGGCTGTTGGAGACCAGAAGAGCTTTGCGTTTTCTGGAAGAGAATCCCGAGTCTGTCCCTCCCCCTCATCTCTCTGCCTTTCTATAGTGAGGGCTGGCTATGCTCCAGGCAGTCACTGTTCTAGGCTCTGAGGATGCAGCGGATCTCGTAATAGCAAGGAGAAAGTCATTGGTGCACAGCTTCCCAAGGGGAGTACTTCGAAGGTGACTGTAGTGAGAGTGATATTCGGCCACGAAGTCCGTAACACTCTTTCTCGGACGACTTCATGAACTGAATTGTCAGACCTCATGTATACCCCACCCCATCCCCAAGACTTTGCACACATCTCCCTCTACCTGGAGCTTTTTTTGGGGCATACATTTATGAGGAACAAGTGCCATGTTGTTACATGCATAGGTTGTGTCAGTTCAAGGGGTCCATCCCCCATGTAACATACGCTGTACCCGTTCGCCAATTTCTCATCACCCCTTCCTCGCACTCCCCACCCTTCCTGGTCTCTGTTATCCGTCATTCCACTCTATGCCCATGTGAACACATTTCCAGCACCTCTTTGAGCAACAACGCGTGGTGTTTGTCTTTCGGTCTGACGTATTCCCTGGAGATGTGAGTGCTGCTGGGGAGGACATGGCTGTCTTCTTCCCTAAGCCTGGGTGGTGTTCCACCATGTATACATGCCCACTTCCCTCTTCAGGAGCGGGATAACTACAAGCCTGGCATCCCTGTTGGTGGGATAAACTCTCCCCAGCTCCCCGCCCACAGGAGGCACCTCAAGTCACCAGATGAGTCTCTTTCGCCTCGAGAGTGTGCCAAGGCCCACGAGGGGCTGCCACAGCCCACACCCAGGCCCCTTCAAAGCACCAGCACTGGGTCACTCCTCCTGAGAGAAGCGACCAGCTAGAAGCTACCGGAAGACAGCTGACACACTGTGAGGCCTCCTTGTGTCCTAAATCTCCTGTCTTTTACCTGGACCTTGGAGATCTAAGCCATGGAGGGTGGAGGCTGGGAGGGGAGGAAAGAGGAAGAAGAGACCCTACATCCGTCCCTGTCTGCAGGGGAGGTCCTGCACTGCACGTGAGACCTCACCTAGAGACACAGGAAAACCAGGCTAGAGATTTAAGTCTGATGAAGACTGGATTCTAGTTTCAATGCTCGCAGATACGTCTTAAATACGAAACAGCACCTGTTCTTATGAGCTGAAAGAGGCTGGCAAGCCCCAGCATATCCCTGGAGGCTGCCAGCTGGGGAGGTAAGACGAACACGGCTCGTGAGAATGACCCACACAGTGGTGCGCTGTGGTCAGCCACATCAGTGAGCCAGTTCCGTGGGCATCTCAGGGTCCACACCGCAGGCTAGTTGTGTCAGGGTAGCTCCCAGGTCCGCTGCATAGTGTGCTGTCTTTGCCAGAGGCAACACGCTGGCAGCGCCTGTCCCTGTTGTGGGAGGGGCAGCTCTCTCTCTCTGCCAGAACGTGTGCCAGGAGCTCAGACCAGGCCCCAGGACTTCCGTGACATCCATGACCACCAAAAAAGAGCCATTGCCCATTGAATCGCTTTTTCAAGAGGGTAGACAGGATTGAATCTAACCGGGAGCTAGAACCCGTGCCATCAGCGCCAGGTGTGAGTGACATAGGCGCTGGCCCCCGGTCTCCTGCTGCTGAGGATCCTTCAGCTCTGCGCCCCCCACCCCTTCTCCCTCCTCCATCAGTGACTCTCCTTGCCTGTTCGCTGGAGGCCAGCCCTGCATGCCAGCTGCTGTACTTCTCAAGGGACTGTCCTGTGAGATTAAGGAGGCTTTATTTTTTGTGTTTGTCTTTGAAGTATCATTTGTGTGGAGAGTATTATAGACCTATTTGAGTACACTGCTATGTAGCCAGTGGTGCTAGGTGGGTACCTAGGCTAACTTTGTTGGACTTAGGAACAAATTGGGTTTACAAACGTGCTCTTGACACGGAACTCATTCATACATAGGGGATTTACTGTAATGACATCTGTCCTCAGTCTTGGGGGAAAGCCTCTCCTTTCATCATTAAGTATAATGTCAATTGTAATCTTTTTAGTTTTTGTTTTTAATATGGCTGCTTTAAAAAAAATTACACTGAGCAAGTGCTATTTCTTAAATAGCACTTCTTAAAAAATTGATCACGCATGGGTGTTAGATTTTGTCTATTGCTGTGTCATTTGATGGAATCACATAATTTTCCTTCTTTAGCCAGTTGATATGGTAGGTCAAATTGATTTATTTTGCAATGTTGAGTCAACCATGCATACCTGGAATAAATCTCATTTGGTTGTGGCATATGATTCCTTTTAAATAATGCTGTATTTGATGTGCCGATATTTCGTTAGAGACATTGAGTTTGTGTTCTAATAAATGAAAGTTAGCAGTTTTCTTTTTTGTAATGTCATCATTTCATTTTGTTATTAGAGTAATGCTGGCATTATAGATAACTTGGGAAGTATTTCCTCTCCTGCTACCATCTGAGAATGTGTGGAAAATTAATATTATTTCTTGCATAAATGTCAGTAGAATCCACCAATGAAGACATCTGGGCCTGGCACTTTTTAAAGAAGGTTACTAACAATTGACTCAAATTATCACGAGATACAGGGTTTCAGTGTTCGATTTCTCCTTGGGTGAGCCGTCTGAAGGAGTTGGTACACATGTGGGCTTTTTCTCTCCTGCTTCCTACACCTTTCACTGGCTACAGCATTTCCAGTCCGTATCCTCGAAGCCCCGACTCTTGTGGACTCATGCCCCCGACTCAGGTGACACAGCAAGCCTGAGGAGGTTGGGGGGAGGAATCCCCTTCCTCCAGCTGAGATCAGGTGCGCCAAAGCCGCTGCCCTTGGAACGAGACCCTTGTCACGGAGGAGGCTCTGTCACAGCAATTGCTCTGCCCCTCCCCTTGCCACAGCCGGAAGGGGAATCTTTCCAGGATCCTCACCATGAGATCCTTGTGGAGTCCCTCGATATAAAGGCTACAGAACCACAGGAATGTGCGAAGACTGCGCATGGCCCTCAGGAGCTTCCCCCTCTCCTGCTCGTCCACACTCAGTTTCGCCACGGCCATGTTCCCACCAGTTTATGTCTCCACAGCTTCTGTTCCAGGTGAGCAGTCTCAGCTCTGTCCCTGGAAGCACTCGTCTCTTAGAGTAATGCTGGCATTATAGATAACTTGGGAAGTATTTCCTCTCCTACAACCATCTGAGAATGTGTGGAGGTTTGCTCTGCAACCTCCATTTCACGACGGGTCCTAGAACATTGCAGATTTTCAGAGCGGTCAGCTGTCTCTTGCTGTAAGGACAAGAGCGAAGACTGTCAAGCTCTTCACACACTGGGACTAATGCCAAGAGTCCCCGGCCCTTGTGTTTCGAAACAAGCTTCTTGGGGTCTCACAGAAGATCTTGGCGAGGCCCGTGTTGGGACGGCTGCTGAACACCGAGTGGCCAGCTCACCAAGCTTGCAGACCAACCCTGCTTGCTTCACACGCCAGGCCATGAGCTCCATTTGGACACCTGCCTCTCAGGCTTTAATTTCTGACACATTCATCACATGACCGGAGATGTCTGGCCCTTTCATCCACAGAATTAAAGTCCAAGCCAGCGCAGAAATTGCAAAAGAGGCGTCACCCTGTGGATGCCTCGGCCTTCACGCTGCCACCTTAAGGCCCACCGCTCCGTGCCCTCAGCAGCCTCCTCTCTGCTGCAGAGCTCTGAGCATGCCTGTCTCTACCATTATGGCTCTGCTCCAGACCTTTCCAAAGAGGGGAGAGGCTGACATTCACCTTCCGTGTCACGGGAGGTGCAGCTCCAAGAGTTCCTCAGAGCGAAGGTGCCGTGAGTACGCAGAGGTCCTGACCGCTGTTGCTTGTGTTGGCCACAAAGACCTTACACTGCCTGCCAGGAAGATCCAGCTTTCCAGAATTCTGTCTCGGCGGGTTTCTCACTCCATGACTTCACGGCACACATCTCTCCCTCTGAGAGTGGCAGTTTGCATCCATCTATTCAGCCAACCATTCATGCGTCGAATGTTCCTTAAGAGCTGCTGTGTTGGCATCAGACGACGAGCCGTTGGCCAAATAGACACAGCTCCTGGCTTAGTGGAATCACAGAAGCAGGGGAGCCAGCCACCGGTGTCACCTTTGCCCAAAGGAGGAGAGAGCTTTGCCGGAGAAGTTCACGGTGTCGTGGGGAGCAGATGAGGGTGTCCGGTGGCCCGGGACGGCTCCTTTGACGCACTGATGTTTCCGGCGGAGTTTTGAAGGATGAGCAGGAGTTGGTTGTGGGAAGAGAATGAGGAGAGAGTCCCCTGCATGGGGGAAGCACGTGCAGAGCCTAGAGCTGAGAGACAGCTGGGGCCCCTCGAGACGTCGAAAGACCTTCAGCCAGACTGAGGCACCGAGTGAGGGGAGAAGTGGGAAGGAGGTCGGGGGCCAGGTCCAGGCACGCCGGGCCCCTTCAGCCTCGCCGGTGACGTGGAGGCTTTACTCTACGGTGAGTCGGAGGCTTCCAGGGAGGTTCGGCAGAGAAGTGGCATGCTCGGCAGTGTGCGCTGAAGGCCATGCCAGTCTGGGTGTCAGTCAGATCCCGGCTGTGGTCAGGCCGGCCGTGGGATGCCTTCTGTGCGAGTCAAGATGGGGACGGCGAAGGCATGAACCCTCAGGGATTTCTGCTCCCGGGGACGGGCAGAGCCTCTCCTGGGCCTTCGAGTCCCAGCCTGGCCACACTCCATGCCTCCCGCACCTACCTGAGCTGGTTGATCATCTTACGTCACACTGCATTTTCTGTGGTGCTGATGTTCTCAGTGGACCACTTGTGCTAGGCTACCACTGGGAAGGCCCCAAGCATGCCACCTCTCCTTTCCTGCTTGACGAAATCTCACCTGCAGGAGTTAGTGCTGGTGAACTTAACCCCCGTCCCCAGGCTGACTCGTGGCAGAGTGGGCGTTAACCGTGCCAACTGCCCACTTTCCTTGCTCCAGATCCTGCTTCTCCCACCCCCCTTCTAGCTCCCCGAGGGCTAGGGCAGGGGAGGGGGACCAGAAGGAGGGAGACAGGAGTTTCTTGCTGGGCCAGCTCTTTGCGTTGTTCTCTCTGGTCAAAGCATCCTTACTCTTCTGTGGCACTCAGGGATGGCAGGACCCTCTGTACTTTCCAGGCCTTGAAGAAGAGCTTCCACCTCAGGGACTGTCACCTGAGAATGCAGCCCTTCTGGGAAGGGGGCAGGTGACAGGATGGAGCCCAGACCACTCAGAGTCCTGTGAACATCATCACCGACCTCTTGGCAGGAAACCTCCCGCGTCCCCACGTCCTGGCCCTACCTGACCCCCAAAGTGCCCAGCCCCTCCCTGCCTGTCTTGCCCTCCCCGACACTGGGGGGGGGTGCTGGCTGCTGTCCTACCCTCCTGGGGACAACTGGGGGCTCTTCTAGAAGAGTGGGAGGCCCACAAAACTGGAAACTCAGCCCTCCTCCAGCCAGGATGCAGTGTCCCACTCTCCAAAGTGATTCCCCAGAGGCCTCTCATTTGGCTTGGCTTGAGGTCGGGAGAAGACCACAACACTCTCTCTCTCTAACCTCTAAAGAAACCCATGCCTGTGAGGCTCCCTAGGCTTCTCTGGCATGTGTGAGAAGTGGCCAGTGGGTCGAAAGTAGACAACGCAGGACTGTCGAATGCTCTTTGTGGGATACAGGAACATTCATCACCCATTGGCCTCGCCTTGAAATGTTTGCCAAGATTCTGAAAACCAGGACACTGCCCATTGCAAATAATTCTGATTTTTAAATTTCCCTCTGGAATTACGAGTCCAGTAATGACAGAGGATTGGCAAGTTCATGGTAACTAGAAAACAGTGCTCACCACACAGAGGCAGCCATACTTTCTGAGGGCGGAAGGTCTGTGTCCCAGTTGAGGAACTCGAAAGAAGGATGGCAGAAGCGATTGGCTCCTGATGGCCACCACGTTGCTTTGCAAAGGTCCATTAGAAAGCGACCTTGCTCTGGGACGTGGATCAACAGCAAACGGGTATCTGGCATGGCTGAAAGGCAGACTCCGGTCTGGGGTGTGTGTCAGAAGAGGACTCAGGCCTTGAACAGGAGTGAAAGGGAGATGTGAATCCACGGTAAGCTTGAGAGTCAGACTCAGGGCTGGGGTGTGGGTGAGCAGAGGACTCAGATCGCGAAGAAGAGTGAAGGGGAAGCGGGGCTCGGTGGCTCAGCCTGTAATCCCGCCCCTTTGGGAGGCTGAGGTGAGTGGATGGCCTGAGCCCGCGGGTTCGAGACCCGCCTGGGCAGCGGGACCTCATCTTTACAATAAATAAAAAACTCAGCCGGGCGTGGTAGCGCATGCCTGTAATTCCGGCTACTTGGAAGGCTGAGGCGGAAGGATCGCCGGAGCCCAGCAGGTCGAGGCTGCGGTGGCCGGGAGCGGCCGCTGCACTCCAGTCTGGGCAACAGAGTGAGACTCCAACTCAAAAAAAGAAAGAAAAAAAAAGAGTGAAGGGGAGACGTGGGTTTCGGGTAGGCCTGAGAGCCAGACTCAGGTTTGTGCAAGTGAGCAGAGGACTCAATTCCTGCATGTCAGAAAGGATCGGGGTCGGTTCTGGGGTGTTCTTGCCTGGAGTGAAGGAGTGGGCGATGGCCTCGGATTGGGAGAGGAGCTGGCCCAGGCTTGGGACTAGAGTAACTAGAAACTCATCAGAGGCTCCTTTTAGCTAAACCCTGTTTTTGTTTTTGTCTTTTGTTTGTGCTACCCTGGTACAGCTTCCCTGAGCTAATCCACTGGCGTTAGTTCTTGCATTCCACGATCGACTGACCAGAAGTAGAGCGTCCTGCAGCCCCCACAATCCTGGGCTTGTGTTTCATGCCTCCTTGCCTCTGACAGAGCACTGCCACGACTTGGCTTTTGCCATATTTGCCTCTTGGTACCCCGTTTTAATTGGGGATCTTAATCCCCTGCATGTTCCCCTCTGCATCCCGCCCTGCAGGGAACAGCAGATTCCAGCACTCCTCCATTGGCCTTGGTGATGGGAAAGCCTTATGGGCCTTTCGGAGATGGAGTTAGGATGAAGTCAAGAGGTCCCTGCCAAGACTGGTGAGGTCTGAGATTTCACCCCCTTGCATGCTAACGAGTGCTGTGAATGCAGACAGAAAATGCCAGAGTCCTGGAGCAGGGATGGAAGATCGTATTTCTCACACAAAAGCGGCAGCCAGGGCGTCAGCAGAGTTTTGTGGATTCCTGATCCCCAAGTCCTGCGGGGGTGATGCAGTGTGCCCAGATCCAAGGTGCGCGGAGCTGGGGTTGTGCAGCTGCTAAGGAACCCAGCCAAGGGCCCTCGCTTTGTGAGAAAGTACGGTGGTTGTGTTGTAATTGCTGGCCACACCGTGGTCACCTTGATCTACTTAGGTGCCATGGAAACCACCCAGCATCCACAGGCTGGTTGGCCGTGTAGCCGGGAACACTCAGCAGAATGTGCAGTCTGCGCCAGCATTTCTAGCTCTGGAAATCTCCTAAGGACACTGCTGGCTTCTCAGCCTCATTTCACATGGGCCATCTTGAGCTAAGTTCCAGGGGCTGTCGGAACTCACAGGTGCAGTCACTCCCGGCCGTGGGCCGGGCGTCGGCTGCAGGCTGCTGGTGAGGCCCGTGGGGGCGCACTGTGCCCACCTCATCGGCTTGAGAGGCCAGGAGCGCCGTCTGGCTCCCAAGGCCCCCTGTGTGGTGCCCATCCAGGCTGCCTTCCTCCTCTGCCTCTGCAATGGCCACGTCGGTCCTCCTTGTGCTTCCAGCGCCGAAGGCTGGCTCCTCGGGTGCCGGTCTCTGTCCTTGTCGTCTTTGGAGGGAGCTCGTCCTGCTGGCCACATGAATGCCCTGACAATCGTGTTCTCACACCTCGCCCCGTTTTTCTCCATGGCACTAAGTCCATGCGAAATGTGCTTGGTTTTTTGTCCACTGTCCCCTCCTCCCAAGACCGTCAGGCTGTGTAAGCAGAGGCCTGTGCCCCGGCTGGCCCGTGGGTAAAGTCGGCCTTCACGTGTGGGCAGGCGGCGTGGGCGGGCTCAGTGGCCATGCTGTTCACTTTTGGGGAGGCTGTGGAGGCCCCTCCTGACGCGTGTGTGCTGGCCTTGGCCTCTCCAGGGTGCTGCTACCCCAGCCTTGCCTTCTGCACGCTCTGTCCTGTCTGCCAAGTCGTGGCAGTGCTCTGCGGACCCGGCCACAGCCTCGGCCCTGACACTGCGGGTGCTGTGTCATTCAGAGCCCAGAGGCCACTGGGTGGCACGTGCATCCTGCAGGCTGCCTCATTCACGGCTCCACAGTGACCCTGGGCGGGTGTGCTGGCCCTGGCAAGTAGGGCGAGGATGACAGAAGGACCTTGCATTCCGGGGCTCATGCTTGTGCAGAGAGGAGACGCTGCAGGGTGCCTCCACAAATCATCTGCTCCTCCCCTTCTTCTTCCACTTGGTCCCCCGTTCAGGCGTCTACGGGAGTTTGGCTGCTCCCAAGAGAGCTCCATGGCACAGACTTGTGGCTTTGACGCCTACTGACCACCAAAGCAACACAGACCGGGATGCCCTGCACAGCCCATGGGGCTGACTCCTGGGTGCCCTCTGTGATGCTCTGGCTGGTCATGGCTCCATTCCTTACTCTCCTAAGGAACACTTATGTCTTAAGCATGAGGAAAAGACGTTGAACCACCAATTGGAAAACTTGAAACCCTACTCCTAAATTGACTCTCTGGTAACTCTGTAACTTTGAGCTGTCTCTCTGAGCCTTGCTTTTCTCACTGACGTCGTCTCCAAATACCTTTCAGGGGAGCTCTAGGTCAGGAATAAGAGTGTGCGACATCTTTTTTTTTTTCTTTTTTTTGAGTCGGAGTCTCCCTCTGTCGCCCAGACTGGAGTGCAGTGGCTGCCCCCGGCCACCGCAGCCTCGACCCGCTGGGCTCCGGCGATCCTTCCGCCTCAGCCTTCCGAGTAGCCAGAATTATAGGCATGCGCCACCACGCCCAGCTGAGAGACATCATTTTTAAAGAGCAAGCGGTG
Organism: Carlito syrichta; assembly: GCF_000164805.1. Taxonomy (NCBI): domain Eukaryota; kingdom Metazoa; phylum Chordata; class Mammalia; order Primates; family Tarsiidae; genus Carlito; species Carlito syrichta. The sequence goes on along the minus strand of NW_007260163.1, from coordinate 362,712 downwards.
GAAACGTCGAATCCTTTGACAGACGGATGGCCACGCCCAAGGGTTTGTGTCTGCCTTGCCACCTGCTTCTCCGCCGCACTTCATATGGGCGACCTGGAGCTAAGTTTCGGGGCTGTCAGAACGAACGGGTGCAGTCACTCCTGCACCTGTTTGGTATAAACTCCAGGTTAGAGTCCTGGCTTGTGCATGGAGTGAGAGATCATACCTTGTCGAGCCCTGGTTTTGTCACTGGTGGAACACAGATAGCAATGGCAGCAGTGTGGGTTCACAGGCGAGGAGACAGGAGCAGCAGCTCCTGCACAGCCCATGGCGTGGCAGCACTCTGGGCGGAGGTTCCTTCTGCAAACACACGGTGCTTTTCCTTGCTGCAGGCTCTTCGGCATGTTGTTAAAGATCCCACATCTTCCTACCCAGGCTCTGGCTAAGGAGGTGTCTGCCATCCCTCACTCTCCGCCCGGGGTTGGCCTGAGAGGCTGGTGGGGGTGAGATGGGCGCGAGGGCCCCGAGGACAGGCTGCCTGGCCATCCTGGGCCTCCGGTGTCCACTCGCTTCCCAACACGACCCCGGTCTTGGGGATCCTGCGGCACCACGAGTGGGGCAGTGAGCGGTTGTATTGGTCAACAGAGGACTGAATAGCGAAAGATGTTTCCAGCAAAGCATCCTGCTACGGTATCTGTGACTGCAAGTTGTTCCTGGGATATTTATAGACTGGATGCAAATGCCAAACATATGGCGTGCTCTTCCAGAAAGACGCTTTCAGCGAGGCTGTGCGAGGTGCTCAGCCACGCTGCTCTTTCCCCCGGAGGTGCTCCTTAGCACGCTAGCAGAGGGAATAGCACGTCCAGCTGCAGAAAACTGGTATGTGGGTGTCTCCCAGAGCACCGTCTCTGATGGAAGGCTGCTTCCATTCCTTAGTGTGGCCCTGTCTGGTCTCCGCGGTCCCTGCGGGGTTGCTCTGTGGTGAAGTGTGTGGCTGAGCTTTTCCTTCTCTTCCTGTTGCTTGACAAGTGGAGGTCATATGGAGGGATGTGGCAAGGAACCACAAGGACAGACCTTAGAGCAACCTGGAAGAAGGCCACTCATGTCTCTTAGCTTCAGCTTGCAAGCACAGGTGTGGGAGCCGCCAATCCCGGGGTGTACTCTACACCTTGCCTCAAGCTACCCACGCCTCTGGGCAAACACATACCTTGCGTAGCATGTCCCCTGTGGGAGTAGGTGCCAAGAGCTAGTGCCCTGCAGAAGGCACCTGATGTCCTGGGACCGACGGTCTCCGCAGAAGCCATGCAGCGCGGCGCAGAATCAGCCTGAGGTAGTGGGGGTAGCCCGTAAGTGGGCCGTGAGTGGGCTCTGTCCGAAACAAAGATGGTTTGTGAAATGCAAACCATTCAGCCACTACCCAGAGGGTACTGTGCATGCCTCCTTTGCAGAGAGCTTCTTCAGACTAGTTTGTTTTATTGGGCACTAAAAATATGCATAGATTTTTGTTTTTAAAAAGTAACACTCAAGCACTTAAGGTTTTGGGGGAATGGAGGCATGGGAATTAATATGAGCCTTCTAGGAGAGAAGTTGTGTGGGTCAGCACAGTGGCTCACGCCTATAATCTCAGCACTTAAGGAGGCTGAAGTGAAAGGATTGCTTGAGCAATACCAAGCGTCTTTTCTTGCCACAATAAAATAAAACTAGTAATCAATAACAGAAGGAAAATTTGAAAATTCACACGTATGTGGAAGTTAAACAACATACATCTAAACAACAAATTGGGCCAAAAAAGAAATCAAAAAGTAAATAAAAGAGTATCTTGAGAGAAAACCTACATATCAAAACATGGGAAGCAACAGAAACAGTTCTAAGAGGAGAATTTATAGTGATAAATGACTATGTGAAAAAAATTTATATCTTGCTTTACACCAAACTTTACACTTCAAAGAACTGGAAAAAGAAGAAAAACTAAGGTCAAAATTAGCAGAAAGAAAGAACAGAGAGCAGAAATAAACAAAATATAGACTAAAAAGACAGCTCCAAATCAATGAAGCTAAAAGTTGATTGAAAAGATAGATAAAATTGACAAGCCTGTAGCCAGACTAATCAATAAAAAAGAGAAAGGACTCAAATAAATAAAATTATACATAAAAGAAGAAATATTACCACTGATGTCACAGAAATACATAAGATCATAAGAGGTTATTTGGGACAATTATGCACCAATACACTGAATAAGCTAGAAAAAAAATCCTAGAAACATGCAATGTGCAAAGATTGAAACATGAAGATATAAAAAGACCTGAAAAAAATTAAAGAACTCCCAACAAAGAAAATCACAGGATGAAATGGTTTCATGAGTGAATTCTACCAAACATAGAAAGAATTAATGCCAATCTTTCTCGAAGTCTTCCACAAAGTTAGAGAGCAGAGAAAAATCGCAAACTTATTCTATGAGGCCAGTGTTACTTTCATATCAAAGCCAGAAGAAGACACTACCCAAAACAAACAAACAAATAAACAAGCAAATAAATAAGCACAGGACAGTATTTCTGATGAACAAAATGCAAAAATCCTAAACAAAATACTATCAAACCAAATTTAACAGCACATTAAGAGGATCATATACCACAGTTAATTGGGATTATTCCTGAAATGCAAGGATGGCTCAATATATGCAAATCAATAAACACTATAAGCCACTTTAACAGAATAAAGAATGAAAACCATATGATCATCTCAATAGATGAAGAAAAAACATTTGACATAATTCAACATCCTTTTATAATAAAAATCTCAACAAGTTAGCTATAAAAGGAATATACTTCAATATAATAAAGGCCATATATGATAAGTTTATCGCTAACAGTACATTTAATCATAAAAAGCTGAAAACTTTCTCTAAGATCAGGAACAAGATAAAGATGTCCACTTTCACCACTTCTATGCAGCACAATGCTGAAAATCTTAGCTGGGCCAATTGGGAAAGAACAAGAAATAAAAGGCATCCAAATTGGAAAGGAAGAAATAGCATTGTTTTTGTGCATGATATGATTTTATATATAGGAAATCATAAAGAGCTCTCACAAAACTGTCAGAACTAATCAAGGAATTCAGTGAAGTTGCAAGATGCAAAATCAACCTACCAAAGTCAGTTGCATTTTGCACATTAACAACAAGCTATCAGAAAAATAAAGTTTAAAAAATCCTGTTTATAATAAAAATCATAAAATGCTCAAGAGTAAAGTTGATAAAGGAGGCAAAAAGAGCTGTACACCAGAAACTATAAGATGTTGATAAAAAATGGAAAATTTGATGTTGTTAAAATGTTCACTTTCCAAAGTGATCTAAAGAGTCAATGCAAAATTTTAATGCCTTTACTTTTGGAATTTGCGTCTTCCCTCTTTTTTTTTTTTTTTTTTTGCTAAGTCTAGCTAAATGTTTGTCAATTTTGCTAATTTTTCCAAGAAACAGCTTTTGGTTTTGCTGATTTTCCCTGTTGTTTTTCTATTCTGAATTTCATTATGTTCTCTCTAATCTTTATGTTTCTTTTCTTCTGCTTGCTCTAGGCTTTGTCTGCTCTTTTTTTCAAGTGTCTTCAAGGGTAAGATTGGGTTATTAGTTTGAGGGTCTTAATTTTGAAGGGGCATTTATAGCTATACATTCCCATGTGAGCACTGCTTTAGCTTTTTTCTATGCGTTTTTGGCAATGTATATCTTCATTTTTATTTATATCAGAACATTCTCTACTTTCTCTTGTGATTGCTTCTCTGATCTGTTTGTTATTTAAGAGAATGCCATTTAATTTCCATGCACTTGCTGATTTTTCAAATTTCTTTCAGTTACTGAGTTGCAATTTTATTTAGTTGCAGTGGAAGAACAAAATTTATATGATTTCAATTCTTTAAAATTAATTGAGGCTTGCATTCTAGCCTAGTATTTGGTTTGTTCTAGGACTATTCCATGTTCTCTTGAAAAGAATGTCGTGGGGGTGGGGGTGGGAGTGGAACGTAACAGCAATAAGGGTACCTGATCAAACCAGGCAAAGTGGGAACCAAAGAGAGACCCAAACTTTACCTGTATGATGACCACCTGTATATCTAATCCTGAATGGGATCATACATCCTTAAAACTAAAAATAAAAGAATGTTTATTTTTGTGCTGTTGGATGGATTATTATACAGATATTTGTTAACTGGTTTATAGTGTTGTTTAATTTTTCTGTTTTCTATTATGTCTACTTGTTCTATCTTTATCAAAATGTGGTTACTGGAGTCCCCAACTGCTATTGCTAATTTCTCAATTTTTAAAGCAATGCAATCAGTTTTTGTTTTATATTTTAGGCCTTTGTCACTAGTTGCACATATGTTTATAACTACTATATGTTTTATACATACATATATTGTGTGGTAAAAAATTTGGCCTTGTCTGATGAGATGTCTAGCCTTTGCCCCAAGCTTCTAGGAAGTAAATTGTATAAAACCTGATAGGACTGTCTTTGCTGAGGGTGGGAGCTGACCACTTCAAACCTCAGGATGATGCTGGTACAGTCAACAATCTCATAGCAGAGGCTGTTCAGAACAGAAATACCAAGCACATGGTTTATGGTTACAGGCTGACCGTGCCAAAAAGACCAACCAGGTGAATTAGGGCTGGAGAGGGTTTGGTTTAGCTGGGTTATCAATTGGTGGAGAGACTGAATTCAAGCAGATGAGTAATCAATCAGTCAACCAATCGTGCCTACATAATAACACCCCCGTAAAAACTCTGAACACTATTGCTCAGAAGAGATTTCCTGGTTGGCAATATTTTGTGCACATTTTTACATATTGATGTCAGCGAAGTAGCATATTTTAACTCAGAGGGAGAGAACACCAAAAACTCGGCATTTGGAGCACTCCCAGACTCTGACCGGTGTGTCTCTCATATGGCAGATTTTAACTTGTATGCTTTCCATGTAATAAATTATAGTTGGAATATAATAGCTTTCAGTGAGTTCTGTTGTGAATTATTGAAACTAAAGGAACGTCCCTTAAACTTGCAGTTGGTGTCAAGAGTGAGGGCAGTCTTGTGGAGACCTATTCTTTCAAAATTTGTAGTTTGGTTAACTCTGGGAATATATACTGAGTCTGCAAATTGATGCATTTTTACTGAACTGTTTTATTTGTTCTCATTAAATACTATTATTGTTATAGATGCACATCCATTTTTCTATATGTCTAATGTATTTTTCGTTTCTTTATTTCTCCTTTAGTGCTGTGTTTTATGTTACATGAATATTTTCTAGTGTAACATTTTCATTTCTTTAATAACTTTTCCGCTATGTGGTTGTTCTAGGGCTTACCATATACATCTCAACTTATCAGATCCCACTTTATATTTATAATAACTTATTCAATTAAGATATAAAAATGTTACTTCTATATAAACCTGTTCTTTCTTTTCCCCTTTTGTTATATTACTGTTATGCATAACATGAATATATATTGGGAACTTCCAAATACCTGCTTATTATTTTAAATAATTTTATCTTTTAAAGAAAGTTGAAAGAAAGAAGAACAAACATTTATTTTTAAATAGAGTTTTTAAAAATTAATCCTCTTAGCTACCATTTCTAATTCTCTTAATTTATTTCTGTGGATTTGAGTGACCATATGGTGTCATTTCCTTACTTCAACAAGCATCACTTACTTCCTTTGTGCTGTTATTTTCAAATATAATTACTTTTATGTTACTTGCTCAACAATTTAGTTATATACATATTATTTTATTTGTTTTGTTTTGGTTTTTTTGAGTTGGAGTCTCACTCTGTCACTCAGACTGGAGTGCAGTGGCCGCTCCCGGCCACCGCAACCTCGCCTGCTGGGCTCCAGCGATCCTTCTGCCTCAGCCTTCCGAGTAGCCGGAATTACAGGCATGCGCTACCACGCCTGGCTGATTTTTTGATTTATTGTAGAGATGAGGTCTCCCTGCCCAGGCGGGTCTTGAACCCGTGGGCTCAGGCAATCCACTCACCTCAGCCTCCCAAAGGCACGGGATTACAAGCTGAGCCACCGAGCCCGGCTTACATATTATTTTATATAATAGCTTTTAAAATTATTTAAGTGTAGAAAGGAGACGAAATATGCATTTATACTGTATATTATAATTACAAAACTTAACAATGCTCTTTTTCTGTGTGTGTGCATTTGAATTACCATCTGGGGTCACTTTCTTTCAGACTAAAATCCTTCTTTTAGTATGTTTTGTTAAGTGAGTCAGCTAACAACTAATTCTCTCTGTTTGTCTTTATCTGTTTCAATGTTGTTTATGAGAGAGAGTTTTCCTAAATATAAGATGCTTGCTTAACATTTTTTCTTTCATTGCATTAAATATGCTATTCTGCTATCTTCTGGCCTCCATTAGAATCGGCTGCCTTTCTTATGATGATTCCCATGCCAAGTGATGAGTACTTTTTCTGCTGCTGTTTTTGAGATTTCCTCTTTGTCTTTCAACATTTGACTATGATGTGTCAGGATGTGTATCTCTCTTTTGAATTTGTCCTACCTGGAGTTCTTTCAACTTCTTGCATGAGTAGATTAATGTTTTCTTTCGTATTTGGAAAGCTTTCCGTTGTTATTTCTTAAAATATTTTCTTGTTTTTTTCTCTTTATTCTGACTCTGTTTCTCTTATGTGTATGTATGTTGGTGTGTATAACATTATCTCACATTTCTTCCGGGTTCTATTTATTTTTGTTCAATCTTTTTTGTAGTTTTAAAAATTGCATCATTTTAATCGATCTATCTTTAAGTTCACTTATTCTTTACTCTTTTAGTTCAACTATGCTGTTGAATCCCTCTAATGAATTTTTAATTTCTTTTATTTCAACTTTTAAAAAATGATTTCTGTCTCATGGTTTGCATTTTTCATTTGATGAAGCATTTTCATCATACCTTCCTTTACCTCTTTAATCATTTTCTTCAGTTCTTTGAAATTTTCATAATAGCTGCTATGAATCTTCATCTGTTAAGTCTAACATTTCCATCCTCTCACAGGCAGTTTCTGTTGTCTGACTTCTTTCCAGGGTATAAGTTATAATTTCCTATTTTGTTGCATGTCTTCCAACTTTTTATTGAAAATTGGGCATAGATAAAATATTGTGGTAATTTTGGATACTGCCTCCTTGGGGCTTTGGGCTACTTCTTGTTGCTTATTGGTTTAGTGACTTGGATGGACTATTTTAGTGGGTGTATTTCCCCTGAAGTGTGAAGCCTCTGATGTCCTGAGTGCACAGTCTTGTGCTTTCTCACTCTCTCCTTAGGATGACAGTCGAGTGGAACTCTCTTCCCCAAATCTATCTTTTAAGCTCCCTCTCACTGTTGACATCACACCCGGCGATTAGGCCCTACAAATTGCCGACTGTCTTCCTATTTTAAACAATACCCTTAGGCATAAATTTCTCCACAGACCTTAAAATTAAATTCGGGCCCCTTTAGGGAGCATTTGTGAGCTGGTCTTAGAGCTTTGTGTTGACTCCAGGAAGTGTTCTTAGCTGTCTTTTTTCTGGTTCTTTCTGGCAAACCAGCTGGCCCTCAAGTCAGCTGAATGCTTTGCTGGAGGGAACTTGCTCCTCTGAGTGCTTGCCAGCACCATCCCCATTGCTTCAGAGTCCCCTTAGGCTTGAACTTCACCACACTCTCTCTAGATAAAGTGCATTCGTTTGATGAAATCTTTGGCGCTTTTTGCTCTTCTAGCTTGTCTTTCCCCCTGAACAAAACCTCCAAACCTCTGTTCCAGAGCTGGGGGCAGGGACAGTGTCTCACCTCTCTCAGAGCGATGTCTCTGCTTTACATTCAAGGTGCTGGTTGGGAATGGCAGCTACTGGTTTTCTTGGCTGGCATCTCACGCAGGGCATGGAATCTCGGCCCTACAAGGAAATTGGCTTGAGGGCAATTGGGGCCTTACTGCTTTGGGCCTGCTTCATACCTACTTTCAGTCTCTAAGATCTTGAGTACCCTAAAACAGCTCATGTAAGTTGACTTGTAGGTGACAGAGCCTCTTCCCTACAAGCAGGGGCCAGATAGGGTAAGAGGACCCTTTCTCTCTTGGATGCGCTTACTTGGACTTTGGGTTCTGCAGCACAGAGCTAGTGGGAATGAGGAGTGCCGGGGGCCTGTCCTTTCCAGAGAGATACTGTCATCATGAACTAAAAGTTTAGGGCAAAGAGGACCCTGACTTCTTGACCATGCCTACCCAGAGTGGGGCTTTTGTCCTTCTGGGCAGGGACAGGAAGAAGGAGGGCAAAGGTTGTGGCTTAAATGCCACACACTCTTGCTGTTCATACCACCATTTAGGGATTTTATTGCCTAACGATTTCTTCACCTGTTGTCTGCTCTCAGAGCAATTACCAGTGACAATGTTTTTGAAAAATAATTTTCAATCCGTTGTGGCTGCTTTACTGGCAAGTGGATTAATGTACCTCCTCGCACCTCAATTCAGGAGGCACATCTCTGTGGCCAGTATTTTAAAATTCTATGGGGGAAGAGTCTGAAACGTAGTTTGACAATGTATGTCAGAGTTCTCAATGAAGTCCCTGTCTCTCAACAGAGCAATTATATTTCTAGGAACTTGTACCCAAGAAATAGAAATGCAAAGGTTTATGAATAAAATTATAATTACTTTTTCGCACAGAAAAATAAAACAACCTAAAAATGATAACAACAAAGTGGACAAGCAAATTATGATATATCTGTAGAAGATAAGAATTTTACACCTCAATCTCTGGGATGCAAAAAGAGATGTCACGGTTCTTTTTTTCTCATTTTCTTCTCATAGTAAATACACATAACATAAAATCCACGATCTCGCCATTTAAAGTGTGCAGTTCAGTAGTGGGAGTGCTTTCATATTGTTAGGGAGCCATCACCATCCTCCATCATCAGAACTCTTTTCATCTCGCAAAACGGAATTACTATCGCCATTAAACACTAACTCCCTACTTCTCTCTCTTCCCCACCAGCCCCTGGCAACCGCCATTTTACTTTAAGCCACTAGAATTTTGACTGCTCTAAGCACTTCCTGTAAGTTGACTCATATAGCAGTTGTGTTTTCATGACTGGCTTATATCATTTAGCATAATGGCCTCAGAGTTCATCCATGTTGCAACATGTGGCAGAATTTCCTTCCTTTTTAGGACTGGGGAGTAATTCATTGTATGTACACACCACATTTTGCTTATCCACTCATGCGTCAAAGCACATTTGAGTAGTTTCTACCTTTTGGGTTTAATGAATAATGCTGCCATGAACGTTGTTATACAAAAGTGTTCAAGGCCCTACTTTTAATTGTTTTGGGTATATGTCTAAAAATGGAACTGTCGAACCATATGGCATCCTAATTTTGATTTGTTTGAGGAATCACTGAACTGTTTTCCACGGTGGCTGCATGATTTCACGTTCCTACCTGGGATGCTCAGGAGTTCCAATTTCTCCACACTCACATCAACACTTGTTGTTTTCTGATTCTTTTTGTTTGTTTGTCTGTTTGTTTTACTGATAAGCATTCTAGTGAGCGTGAAGTGGTATCTCACTTATTGTAGTTTCATTTGTGTCTCGCTGATGACAATGAAGTTCAGCATCTTTTCATGTGCTTATTGGTCATTTGCATATTTTCTTTGGAAAGATGTCTATTCAATCTTTACCTGTTTTTGAATAACTTATTTTTGTCTTTCTTGTTGTTTTTGAGTTTTGGGAGTTTTAAAAATGAATTTTGGGTATGAATCACTTATCAGATATAAAATTTGCTGATGTTGCCTCTCATTCTGAGGGTTTCTTTGTGCCCTGTTAATAGTGTCTTTTGATACAGAACTTCTTCAGTTTTCGTGAGATCCAGTTTGTCTGCTTTTTCTTTAACTGCCTGAGCCTTCGGTGTTATATCAAAAAAATCGTTGCTAAGTCCAGTTTCTTGAAGGTTGTACCCTCTGCTTTCTTCTAAGAGTTTTATAGCTTTAGGGCTTATGTTTAGGCCTCGGATCCATTTTGAGTTAATTTTTCTATATAGTATCAGGTAGGGATCCAACTTCACTCTATTGCATATGGATATCCATTGTTCCCAGCCTTAATTTGTTTCATTGCTCTATTTTTCTTTGTCGGTCTAACTAAAAGTTTGTCAATTTTGTTGATCTTCTCAAACAACCAACTTTATTTTTCAAAAAATTTTTATTATAAAGATGTGGGGTACAATTCACGGTTAGGTATACAGACATTGACCATGCAGGCACCCCTGTTGATGAGGTATGCCCCTCTCTCCCCTAACAGTTTCCCTCAACTGCCAATCCCACCCCCCCTCCACCGACAGTTTCCCATTACTGCCAATCGCTTTCCCATAGCATTACAATTGCTCAAGGTCCTCTTATGAGTGAGAATATATGGAACTTTGTTCTTTGTTTCTGTGATAAATCCCTGAGCGTGATCGACTCCAAATCCATCCAGGTAGCTGCAAAGTCCATATATTTGTCCTTCTTTATGGCTGCATCATAGTCCATTGTGTATATGTACCATTTTTTTTTTATCCAGTCCAGCTTTGATGGGCAACATGGTTGGTTCCATGTTTTTGCT